>NC_069499.1:1280326221-1280533721 GCF_027579735.1 Bombina bombina | reverse complement strand
TTGGTAGTCCATGGACATGTTAAGGCCCTTCGGGTGCATTGTCTCCAGATTATAAATCCATTGTAGCTCTTTCTGTAACAGGCATGTTGACCTATCACCACCTCTCTGGAATGCCGGTACATGGTCAATGATAATATATCGCAAATCTTGCACCCCATGTCCATTCATCACGAAGTGCCTCGCTACAGGTTGTTCTGAATCGCCATTCTTAATCGCACTCCGGATGGCCGATCGATGATTGGCCATCCTAGTGCGAAGATCATCTTGGGTTTTACCCACGTAGAATTTGCCACATGGACAATGTAGCAAGTAGACTACGTGGGTAGTGGTACACGTCACCCTATGCCGAATCCAAAACCTCTTGTTAGACCATGGATGTACAAAACTGGGACTCTGAGTCATCCCTCTGCATGTTGTACAACCACTGCAGCGAAAACAACCCATTTTCTTCGGGCTCAGCCACGTTTGCGGGTTGTAGCTATCCCTATTGTCAGGGCGTAATAATCTGTCCTTCAGAGAACTGCCTCGTCTGTAGCCAATCATTGGACTCTCCATCCCCATAAAGGGGAGTGTTTTATCAGATTTAATAATGTTCCAATTTTCTTTTAATGTAGTAGAAAACCCCACCCTTTCAGGTGCAAAGGTAGTACTAAAGACCATACGTCTAGCTGCTACTTCTCGGCTAGTCTTCACCAAGGCTTCATCTTGTGTCATATTTAATGCCTCTTGTAGAGCCTTGTTAGTATGAGCACCCCCATAACCACGTTTCTTAAAACGGTCTTTCATCTCTTCAAGTTGTACTACCTTCTGTTGTTCATCAGTGTTGTTACGCACAACTCTTTTGAATTGTGAGCATGGGAGTGCCTTTTTTAGACTTGGTGGGTGGCAGCTGGTTACTTCCAATAAGGAATTCCTATCAGTTGGTTTTTTAAAAAGGGTAGTACAGTAACCCCTATGATCCTTGAAGATCCTCAAGTCCAAAAAATCAACAGAGTCACAATTGGATGTCATTTTGAACTGTACTCTCAAATTTACCTTGTTCAGATCTTCAAACCACTGCTCAAGTTCTCCCTGGGTACCACCCCAAATGATAAAGAGGTCATTAATATATCTCCGAAAGAATTTAACTCTCTTATCCTGAAAAAGTTCAGTCTGTACAGACTCGAAATCTACCATGAATAAATTCGCAAAGGATGGGGCCACATTGGACCCCATCGCAGTGCCAGAGACTTGTAGGTAATAGTTTCTCTCAAACTTAAAGTAGTTACACTTCAGGCAAAAATCCAAGAGTTGGAGAATCACATCAACTGGTGGTCCAATGTAGGGGCTTTTGAGTAAATGCTTCTCAACTGCCATCATGCCCAAATCATGAGGAATAATTGTATAAAGGCTGGTCACATCCAGGGTGACCAGCACATCAGAAGGTGAAAACCTATCCCAATTTTTCAAAAGCTTGATAAGTTCAATTGAATCCAGCAAAAAGGATGGAACATTCTGCACCAGTGGTTGCAGGAGGGAGTCCACATAGGTGGCCAATGGCTGTAGAAGCGAACCCCTGGCCGAGACTATAGGTCTGCCAGGGGGATGAAGAGGGTCCTTGTGAACCTTTGGAATAGTATAGATCACTGGTCTCACCGGGAACTTAGTCACCAAATAATCATGAAGTTGTTTATCCACTGTCCCCTCAGTCAGGAGTTGCTCAATAAACCCGTCAATCCTCTCTTTAAACACATTAGTCGGATCCCTCGGTAATACCTGATATGTGTTCTCATCCAGGAGTTGCATGAGGATCTCAGCCCTATAATCAGTATAATCCTGAATTACCAGGGCACCACCCTTATCAGCCTCCCTAAACACCAATTCATGGTTAGACTGTAAATTCTTAAGGGCCGATCTTTCAAGAGTAGTGAGGTTGTTCCGAACTATACTCCTGTTCACATGCTGTTCCGACATCATCCCCTCGGTCACCATTCGTGTATATGTCTTGATGCTCGAGTTGTTGCTTTTAGGGTCAAATTTCCCTTTCTTCCTTAATGGCTGGCTTATTGCTTCAGAGATACCAAAATGTTCTTTGAGATGTAATGCCCTCTGGAATTTGTAAATATCCACACTCAGGGAGAAGTCATCTGACCTAACGGTAGGCACAAATTTAAATCCTTTCTGGAGGACAGATTGTTCAGCTGTAGTCAATATGTGGGAGCTAAGATTCATTATATTATTAGTAACTTTGTTGCTCTCAGTTACTTGCGCCACTGCCGTGGAGGCCTTCCCCTGTGCCTGAAATTTGTGCCCCCCTCTCCTTGTGTGCGGCCTCTGCCTCCCAAGTTTTTTGAACGTGTTTGCATAGATTGTGTATCATTTACCACCATTGTGGTTCCCTCTACTGCTCCCTCATTGTCAGTGCTGTTATCAGAACTCTCAATCGTATTCAAGTTCCTCGGTTTAAACACTCTCATCCTCCTATGTCTTGAATAGACATTTCTCTCCTGTGGGCCAAATAGCCATCTATAGATTCTCTTCTCTTTATAATCGGTCACCACAGCTTCCCATTTGTTCTCTTTAAATTTAATCAACTCATTTTCGTAGTTGTCCAGCTGTTGCTTAAGTTTGGGAAGCCAAGAGTCACTGGTATCCTCAGTTAACTTGATGGTGTGTGTAGTTTCAAATGATCCCACTTCAGTCTCCAGATTCTTAAGTTGTTCACTCACCTCTTCTATAACAAGAAGAATCAAATCAAGTGATCACTTGTTAAGAATGCCACACCACTTGGTACAAAAAACTGGATTATTCCTACCAATTGTGGGGACATTCTTGACCCTGAAGCCTATATTGATATGATGTCTTATGCTTTTGTCATGAATTTACGAGATGAGTTTATGAGTTTATGATGATGTTGGTGAGGGCTGTTTTGGATGTTTAGGGCATGTAGCTAAGTTGCGTGAGGGTGTAGCAATTTAGATTTCTAAGTTGTTGTATGTGTATTTTGTATTTGATTGTTAGTATGATTGGTAGTAGGTAAGGTGTGTATCTGTGTGTGAATGGTGCGAGTGGCATGTTCAGAGGAAGTGGGCAGGTGTATACTAGCCATTTACTAGCTCTGGGTAATGTTGTGTGGTTGCTAGGCAACAGTAGTTCTGTTCGTTTAAGGGAATGATGATGAATTTACCTGGCTTTAGGCTAAGTTATACAATGTGTAGCTATTGGTGCGCTCATTTGGACTGTTAGCTAGTTATATGAGATTATGGCTCTATGCGATTGTTATCGTAGATGTATAGGACACGGTGGTGTTATGTTACTATGGTGATGGGTTTGATAATTGCTTAATTTTGCTCTCTGCTGGGCTCCGTAGTGTGTCCGGGCATGCGCAGTTGTGTGTGCTGTACGCATTGGGAGAACAGCTGTCGGCAATTAGGCGGTGATGTGGTCTTTCATAAAAGGGTGAGTTTGTTATGTGTTCTGTTGGTCTGAGGACGGGGGCAACCCCGAAAACGTTAATCTGTGAAATAAAAGGTTATATTTGAAACGGTGAGTGCCTTCCCCGTGCTTGTTTTTCTATATTGATTTTTTGAAGTGCACCCCGGCTGCTGACACAGTACAAGGAAGAGTGCTGGAACCCTCCCTGCAGTGTGTATATATATATATATATATATATATATATATATATAAAAATATGTATTTTTTTAATAAATACAACATATTCTTCTATTTGATGAACATTGGAATGTGAAATATTTATATTTTCCTGTCCGGTTAGCGCACTTCAGAATATGCCATCGGGTTTGCGGGCAAGTAGGGTGTTCTATGGGGGAATATGTTAATGCGGTTGCGATATTATAACTTCAGCTTTTTGTTCGCATCGGGTTAGTGAGTGAAAACTTTTTACTTTCAACTTGTAATATGAGTGCTACATAGACACGAAAAGTAATCCTCCTCAATTGTTGTCCCCCCCCCCCCCAGCTATGGGGTTTTATCTTCAATCTGCCCCACAAAAATGTTTACATATATGGGAATATGCTTAATAATATGCTTATTACACAGCAGCTCTACGTGTCTGAAACCGCCTTTGCTTTCGTTATCAATTTTTATAAATCAAGAAAAATGACGCACTAGGGGCCATCTAAAAACTAGCAAAAATTAATACTGTTAAATATTTCAATGTAAGAATTATTCATTAGCTATACAAAGTAGAATAAATGCAATGCATTTAAGTTAAAGGTATATGAAACTCCAAAAAATATTTCTTGATACAGACAGAGTATACAATTTTTTAAAAGTTTACAATTTACTTAGATCATCACATTTGCTTTGTTACCAGGTAATTCATTATTGAAGAGATACCTAGGTAGGTGTCTGGAGCACTGCATGGCAGGAAATAACACTGCCATCTACAGGGAGTGCAGAATTATTAGGCAAATGAGTATTTTGACCACATCATCCTCTTTATGCATGTTGTCTTACTCCAAGCTGTATAGGCTCGAAAGCCTACTACCAATTAAGCATATTAGGTGATGTGCATCTCTGTAATGAGAAGGGGTGTGGTCTAATGACATCAACACCCTATATCAGGTGTGTATAATTATTAGGCAACTTCCTTTCCTTTGGCAAAATGGGTCAAAAGAAGGACTTGACAGGCTCAGAAAAGTCAAAAATAGTGAGATATCTTGCAGAGGGATGCAGCACTCTTAAAATTGCAAAGCTTCTGAAGCGTGATCATCGAACAATCAAGCGTTTCATTCAAAATAGTCAACAGGGTCGTAAGAAGCGTGTGGAAAAACCAAGGCGCAAAATAACTGCCCATGAACTGAGAAAAGTCAAGCGTGCAGCTGCCAAGATGCCACTTGCCACCAGTTTGGCCATATTTCAGAGCTGCAACATCACTGGAGTGCCCAAAAGCACAAGGTGTGCAATACTCAGAGACATGGCCAAGGTAAGAAAGGCTGAAAGACTACCACCACTGAACAAGACACACAAGCTGAAACGTCAAGACTGGGCCAAGAAATATCTCAAGACTGATTTTTCTAAGGTTTTATGGACTGATGAAATGAGAGTGAGTCTTGATGGGCCAGATGGATGGGCCCGTGGCTGGATTGGTAAAGGGCAGAGAGCTCAGACACCAGCAAGGTGGAGGTGGAGTACTGGTTTGGGCTGGTATCATCAAAGATGAGCTTGTGGGGCCTTTTCGGGTTGAGGATGGAGTCAAGCTCAACTCCCAGTCCTACTGCCAGTTTCTGGAAGACACCTTCTTCAAGCAGTGGTACAGGAAGAAGTCTGCATCCTTCAAGAAAAACATGATTTTCATGCAGGACAATGCTCCATCACACGCGTCCAAGTACTCCACAGCGTGGCTGGCAAGAAAGGGTATAAAAGAAGAAAATCTAATGACATGGCCTCCTTGTTCACCTGATCTGAACCCCATTGAGAACCTGTGGTCCATCATCAAATGGGAGATTTACAAGGAGTGAAAACAGTACACCTCTCTGAACAGTGTCTGGGAGGCTGTGGTTGCTGCTGCACGCAATGTTGATGGTGAACAGATCAAAACACTGACAGAATCCATGGATGGCAGGCTTTTGAGTGTCCTTGCAAAGAAAGGTGGCTATATTGGTCACTGATTTGTTTTTGTTTTGTTTTTGAATGTCAGAAATGTATATTTGTGAATGTTGAGATGTTATATTGGTTTCACTGGTAAAAATAAATAATTGAAATGGGTATATATTTGTTTTTTGTTAAGTTGCCTAATAATTATGCACAGTAATAGTCACCTGCACACACAGATATCCCCCTAAAATAGCTATAACTAAAAACAAACTCAAAACTACTTCCAAAACTATTCAGCTTTGATATTAATGAGTTTTTTGGGTTCATTGAGAACATGGTTGTTGTTCAATAATACAATTAATCCTCAAAAATACAACTTGCCTAATAATTCTGCACTCCCTGTAGTGCTCTTCCAAATGGATAGCATTCCTTTAAAACTGCAGCCATATAGTGCTCGAATCATGGGCTTATGATGCTCGAGAATCTTGAGCTTACGTCCCTGCTTTTTAACAAAAGATACCAAGAGAACGACGACAATTTGATTGAAGTAAATGAGAAAGTAGTATACTCTGTCTGAATCATGAAAGAATACTTTGGGCTTCATGTCCTTTTAATAAATCACTTTCATGTTCTGTTAATAAAGGTGCTTGATCCTATATATATTATTTGCTAATTGGTGCTATTTACAAGTAACATAGGGCTGGTTTCCATTGAGCCGTAATTAGGTTTGGGTGCGCTTGCAAACCGTTAAATATGCTGTTGGAAGCAATATCGTTCACCAACTGCTTCCAACTGCCAGTTATACCTCAGTTTCGGCAACCTGACTCCGGCTGCCAAAAACATTTTTTGTGTCCCATAGAAAGTATCAGAAACCATTAATCTTTAAATAATATATGAGAATTGTATATACAAGAGTGGATGGACCAAAATGAGTAACATCCAAAAGACCAAGGGTATAGCACACCGACTATCTAAAAATATTCACAGGGACAGTTTAGATAATTGAAAACAAATACTTTATGTGATCATAAATATGTAAAAACAAACATGCATATATACAAAATCATGGAGACAAACAGACAAAAAAAACACATGGGCCCCTCACAAAAGAGCATATCTAGCTGGCTTAGAGAGTTTCATATGGTGCACCATAGTAGTTAAAGTTCAACATAGATAGGCATAAGATGGGTGTTAGTAGCATTTAGCACTCAAAGCAAGCAAGTAAATACCCAAAGCATAAGCTCCGTATATACAGTATAGACCAGACAGAAAGTGTCCACATGAGCACCAAGGGAGACGAACAGAGAAAAGTCAGGCAAACCGATGTTAGCAACCGCCAACTCCACCGGTCGGACTGCCGTCAGAACCCAGCCAACTCCACCTGTCTAGGATGAAATACCTGCCCCCTCGTTTATTTCTGGTGTCCCAGGGTATAACAACTCACTCCACTTCAAGACTGTCACTCCCAGCTGCAATCTGAAGGAGCGAAACGCACAAAAGGACGCGTAGGTGTGCAGCTCTTATTCTGCGGGTCTCCCCACAGCCTCCGGATCCTTATTTGGTGACCATGTTAAAGTGGAGTGGGTTGTTATACCCTGGGACACCAGAAACAAGCAAGGATAAAGGTATTTTATCCTAGACCGGTGGAGTCGTCTGCGTGCTGACGGCAGTCTTACCGGTGGAATTGGCGGTTGCTAACAGCGGTCTGTCTTACTTTTCCCTGTTGGTCTCCCATGGTGCTCATGTGGACACTTTCTGTCTGGTCTATATATATGGAGCTTACGCTTTGGGTAGTTATTTACTTGCTTGCTTTGAGTGCTAAATGCTACTAACACCCAGCTTATGCCTATCTATGCTTTAACTACTATGGTGCACCATATGAAACTCTAAGCCGGCTAGTTATGCTCTTTTATGAGGGGCCCATGTGTTTTGTCTGTCTGTTTGTCTCCATGATTTTGTATATATGCATGTTTGTTTTTACATATTTATTATCACATAAAGTATTTTTTTGCAATTATCTAAACTGTCCCTGTGAATATTTTCAGATAGTCGGTGTGCTATACCCCTGGTCTTTTGGATGTTCCTCATTTCGGTCCATCCACTTTCCTATATACAATTCTCATATATATATAAATCTTTTCCAGGCAGCACCTTACTAGCATAATATCTTGTATAATATTGAAATGTATAAGTAGATTAGCAAACTCTCTTTCTTTTTTCTTTTTGTAATGTTTAAATAATACCAGGTTTCCAATGGCTGCGCAAACAGTTAATATACTGTCAGAGGCTGCCGATACATTACCAAAAAATTACAGCCAGGTGTAAAAAAAGGAAAAAGGTGCTTTTTGAGACCTTTTTCCCATTGAAATCTAACCCACCTCCCAAAAATATACCCGACACGTCAAAACCCCTCTATCCGCCATCCCCGCCACATCGCTAAACCGCCATTCCCCCCACATCGCAAGTAACAATAAAATGTATTAACCTCTAAACCGCCATTTCCCCACAACGTACCTATTTAAACTACTAACCCCTATATCCGCCATCCCCCCACAACGCAAATAACTAATCTAATCACTAAGCCCCCTAACCTTACACCCCCTAAATTAACCTCATTACATACATGAAAAAAATACTAAGTTACAATTAAAATAACAAATCCTAACATTAATTTAAAAAGAAAACCTAAGATTAAATTACAATTACTAAAATTACAAAAAATAAATAATTCTAAAATTACAGTAAAAAATAAACCAAATCAAAATTATTTTTTTTTAAACCTAATCTTATACCCCTATAAAAATAAAAAGCCCCCCAAAATAAAAACACCTCCTAATCTAAGACTAAACTACCAATAGCCCTTAAAAGGGCCTTTTGTAGGGCATTGCCCAAAAGCGATCAGTATTTTTACCTAAAAATACAAATTAACCCCTAACAGTACACCCCCCAACCCACCAAACCTCCCAAATTAAAAAACCTAACACTAAAAAAAACTAAGCTACTCTAAAGGGGCATTTGTATGGGGCATTGCCCTTAAAAGGGCAATCAGCTCTTTTGCACCCAATTAAAATAACAAAGTCCTAATCTAAAAAAAAAACCCACCCAAAAAAATAAAACCCTGATTTGAACAGTCAATAGGATTTCAGTAGCTCTCATCCTATTGGCTGATTTGAAAACATCAGCCAATAGGAATGCATAGGAATATAAAACGGGTACCTTGCATTCAAGCTTCAGTGTGCGGCAACAATCGTATGAAGAGGATCCTCCACGCTGGATGGCTCCGCGGTCGCCGGTCCTGTTCCGCGGTCACCTCTGCTCCGTGTCTCCTTGGTCCTGGATGAAGATAGAAGAGGTCCACGCGCTGGACAACGATATCGCCGCCTGGAAGAAAACCTTCACCGCCTAAAAGAAGACCTTTTCCGTCGGACTTCAGGAACGGTGAGTACCTATTTGGGGGTTAGACTTAGGTTTTATTTTTATTTTTTGGGGTGTTTTTTTTTAGATTAGGACTTTGTTAGTTTAATGGGCTGCAAAAGAGATGATAGCCCTTTTAAGGGAAATGCCAATACAAATGCCCCTTTAGGGGCAATGGGTAGGTTAGTTTTTTATTTTTGGGGGTTTGGTAGGTTGGGGGGTTTACTGTTAGGGGTTAATTTGTATTTTTAGGTAAAAGAGCTGATCGCTTTTAGGGCAATGCCCTACCAAAGGCCCTTTTAAGGATTAGGGGGTGTTTTTATTTTGGGGGGCTTTTTAATTTTTATAGGGGTATTAGATTAGGTTTAAAAAAAAATATTTTTGACAATTTGGTTTATTTTTTTGCTGTAATTTTAGACTTTTTGTAATTTTAGATTTAATTATTGTAATTTAATCTTAAATTTTATTTTTAAATTAATGTTAGGATTCTTTATTTTAATTCTAAGTATTTTTTAAATGTATGTAATGGGGTTAATTTAGGGGGTGCTAGATTACTGGGTTTAGTGCTTAAATTAGTTATTTGCGTTGTGGGGGATGGCAGATTAGGGGCTAATAGTTTAAATAGGTAGATTGCGTTGTGGGGGGATGGCGGATTAGGGGTTTATAGTTTAAATAGGTAGATTGGGATGTGGGTGAATGGTGGACTAAGGGTTTATAGTTTAAATAGGTAGATTGCATTGTGGGGGAATGGTGGTTTAGAGGTTAATAACTTTAATAGATACTTTGCAATATGGGGGTTGGCGGATTAGGGGTTAATACATTTATTTGTTATTGCAGTGGGGGAGGCCGCGGTTGAGTGGTAGATATTGCGCATGCGTTAGGTGTTTGCTTCTATTTTAACATCGAGCGACGGGTAAAATATATGCGCCGCACTAGTATGCAGCGCCGTATATGCGATCAAGTGTAAGTGTAGTTTAAGGTCAGGTTACCATAGTAACCTATTGATTTTCAAGAAATCCGGCATCGGGTGGAAGCGGTAACACAACCCTAACTTACACCTACATGAAAAGGACGACTGCACGCAATGCACTATCCTTTACAATGGAAACCTGGCACTAAAATGGAGCTGTAAATTACTTTTAGCTGCCAGCAACTTCGGTAATTTACTAGGTACTATTTAAATTGTAAATACATTTTGATATTAGATGAGGAAAAAACCTCATTGCTGAGACACATGTTAGTTAATTGTGTAGCCCATCTGTACATCTGTCCACAGAAAACATCAGCTACTGAAGCAGAAGATTCTGGATAAGGAACAGCAAAGGAAATAAACTATTCCTTATAGTTTTTGCTTCAAATAATTGTTTTAACCCTAAATACCCTCATGCTGGTGCCCTAGAAAGCATAGCAGGGGGTTGAAGAAGAATACAGTACAAGAAATCCCACATGGGATCTTAGGCCTCAGCACATAATAGATTTCTACTTGCTGCATAGTGACTCTGGTATTGGGCACTTAAACCAATATAGTTCATGAAGAGTAAAAAAAAAAAAATGAATAAAGTTGTCTAAAGGAGCATTTCCCTGGAATGAGGGTAATCCCATGTTTAAAACAGATAATTGAAGCAAGAACGCTAAGGTATTCTTAGCCTTATTTACATATCCTTAACCAGAGTCCTCTGCACCTAACGCATGCGCAATGTCTATCTACCTGTCAACCGCGATCCCCCGCCGCAATCCCTAATAAAGTATTTAACCCCTAAACCGCCGAACACGGACCCCGCCGCCACCTACAATAAAAGTATAACCCCCTAATGTGATCCCCCTACACCGTCGCCAGCTACATTACATACCCCCTAATGTGAGCCCCTACCCCGCCGCCATCTACCTTACCTACCCCCTAAAGTGAGCCCCTTACACCGCCGCCATCTATTTTAAAATATTAACCCCTAATTGAATCCCCCTACACCACCGCCAGCTATATTAACTATATTAAACCTAATTATATTAGGGTTAATAAAGTTAATATAGTTATTATATTATATATATTAACTACATTAACCCTAATTATATCAGGGTTAATATAGTTAATATCGTTATTATAATATATATATATTAAGTATAATAACCCTATCTAACGCTAACACCCATAACTAAATTCTTATTAAAATAGATCTAATTAATATTAATATTATTAATTAAATTATTCTTATTTAAATCTAAATACTTACCTATAAAATAAACCCTAAGATAGCTACAATGTAATTAATAATTACATTGCAGCTATTTTAGGGTTTATATTTATTTTACAGGTAACTTGGTATTTATTTTAACTAGGTACAATAGCTATTAAATAGTTAAAAACTATTTAATAGCTACCTAGTTAAAATAATTACCAATTTACCTGTAAAATAAATCCTAACCTAAGTTACAAATACACCTACACTATCAATAAATTAAATAAACTACAAATATCTAAACTAAAATACAATAAAATAATCTAAACTAAATTACAAAAAAAACAAACACTAAATTCCAAAAAATAAAAAAAAGATTACAAGATTTTTAAGTTAATTACACCGATTCTAAGCCCCCTAATAAAATAATAAAGCCCCCCAAAATAAAAAAAATTCCCTACCCTATTCTAAATTTAAAAAGTTCAAAGCTCTTTTACCTTACCAGCCCTTAAAAGGGCCTTTTGCGGGGCATGACCCAAAGAATTCTGCTCTTTTGCCTGTAAAAGAAAAACACAATACCACCCCCCCCAACATTACAACCTACCACCCACATACCCCTATTCTAAACCCACCCAAACCCCCCTTAAAAAAACCTAACACTACCCCCCCTGAAGATCTCCCTACCTTGTCTTCACCCAGCCGGGCCGAACTCTTCATCCGATCCGGGCGATGTCCAATCAAGCGGCAGTGAATTCTTCTTCCATCCGGGCGATGTCTTCAATCAAGCGGCAGTGAAGTCTTCTTCCATCCGGCGATGTCTTCTTCCATCCGGCGATGTCTTCAAGCAAAGCGGCATCTTCAATCTTCTTTCTTCGCTCCTCTGCCGTGGAGCATCCATCCGGCACGACGACTTCCTGACGAATGAGGTACCTTTAAATGACGTCATCAAAGATGGCGTCCGTCGAATTCCGATTGGCTGATAGGATTCTATCAGCCAATCGGAATTAAGGTAGAAAAATCTGATTGGCTGATTGAATCAGCCAATCAGATTCAAGTTCAATCCGATTGGCTGATCGGTAGGGAGATCTTCAGGGGGGTAGTGTTAGGTTTTTTTAAGGGGGGTTTGGGTGGGTTTAGAATAGGGTTATGTGGGTGGTGGGTTGTAATGTTGGGGGGTGGTATTGTGTTTTTCTTTTACAGGCAAAAGAGCAGAATTTTTTGGGTCATGCCCCGCAAAAGGCCCTTTTAAGGGCTGGTAAGGTAAAAGAGCTTTGAACTTTTTTAATTTAGAATAGGGTAGGGAAATTTTTTTATTTTGGGGGGCTTTATTATTTTATTAGGGGGCTTAGAATCGGTGTAATTAGCTTAAAAATCTTGTAATCTTTTTTTTATTTTTTGTAATTTAGTGTTTGGTTTTTTTTGTAATTTAGTTTAGATTATTTTATTGTATTTTAGTTTAGATATTTGTAGTTTATTTAATTTATTGATAGTGTAGGTGTATTTGTAACTTAGGTTAGGATTTATTTTACAGGTAAATTGGTAATTATTTTAACTAGGTAGCTATTAAATAGTTATTAAATATTTAATAACTATTTTACCTAGTTAAAATAAATACAGAGTTACCTGTAAAATAAATATAAACCCTAAAATAGCTGCAATGTAATTATTAATTACATTGTAGCTATCTTACGCCTAGCTTTAGAGTTCTGCGTTAGCCGTCAAAACCAGCATTAGGGGCTCCTAATGCTGGTTTTGGCCGCCTGCTGGTATTTAGAGTCAGTCAGGAAAGGGTCTAACGCTCACTTTGCAGCCGCGACTTTTCCATACCGCAGATCCCCCTACGCCATTTGCGTATCCTATCTTTTCAATGAGATCTTTCTAATGCTGGTATTTAGAGTCTTGGCTGAAGTGAGCGTTAGAAATCTAACGACAAGACTCCAGCCGCCGCAAAAAGCCAGGAGTTAAGAGCTTTATGGGCTAACGCCGGTTTATAAAGCTCTTATCTACTGTGCTCTAAAGTACACTAACACCCATAAACTACCTATGTACCCCTAAACCGAGGCCCCCCCACATTGCAGCCACTCTAATAAAATATTTTAACCCCTAATCTGCCGACCGCACACCGCCGCAACCTACGTTATCCCTATTTACACCGCCGACCCCTATATTATATTTATTACCCCCTAATCTGCCCCCCCCAACGTCGCCGCCACCTACCTACAATTATTAACCCCTAATCTGCCGACCGGACCTCACCGCTACTATAATAAAGTTATTAACCCCTAATCCGCCTCACTCCCGCCTCAATAACCCTATAATAAATAGTAATAACCCCTAATCTGCCCTCCCTAACATCACCGACACCTAACTTCAAGTATTAACCCCTAATCTGCCGACCGGACCTCACCGCAACTCTATTAAATTTATTAACCCCTAAAGCTAAATCTAACCCTAACCCTAACACCCCCCTAAGTTAAATATAATTTTTATCTAACGAAATAAATTAACTCTTATTAAATAAATTATTCCTATTTATAGCTAAATACTTACCTGTAAAATAAACCCTAATATAGCTACAATATAAATAATAATTATATTGTAGCTATTTTAGGATTTATATTTATTTTACAGGTAACTTTGTATTTATTTTAACTAGGTACAATAGCTATTAAATAGTTAATAACTATTTAATAGCTACCTAGTTAAAATAATTACAAAATTACCTGTAAAATAAATCCTAACCTAAGTTACAATTAAACCTAACACTACACTATCAATAAATTAATTAAATAAAATACCTACAATTATCTACAATTAAACCTAACACTACACTATCAATAAATAAATTAAATACAAATACCTACAAATAAATACAATTAAATAAACTAACTAAAGTACAAAAAATAAAAAAAGAACTAAGTTACAAAAAATAAAAAAATAATATACAAACATTAGAAAAAGATTACAACAATTTTAAGCTAATTACACCTACTCTAAGCCCCCTAATAAAATAACAAAGCCCCCCAAAATAAAAAAATGCCCTACCCTATTCTAAAATAAAAATAGAAAAGCTCTTTTACCTTACCAGCCCTTAAAAGGGCCTTTTGCGGGGCATGCCCCAAAGAATTCAGCTCTTTTGCCTGAAAAAAAAACCATACAATACCCCCCCCAACATTACAACCCACCACCCACATACCCCTAATCTAACCCAAACCCCCTTAAATAAACCTAACACTAAGCCCCTGAAGATCTCCCTACCTTGAGTCGTCTTCACCCAACTGGGCACCGATGGACCAAAAGAAGACATCCGGAGCGGCAGAAGTCTTCATCCTATCCGGGCAGAAGAGGACATCCGGACCGGTAGACATCTTCATCCAAGCGGCATCTTCTATCTTCATCCATCCGGAGCGGAGCCAACTTCTTCCAGCCGACGCGGATCCATCCTCTTCTACCGATGCCTACTCTCCGAATGACGGTTCCTTTAAATGACGTCATCCAAGATGGCGTCCCTCGAATTCCGATTGGCCGATAGGATTCTATCAGCCAATCGGAATTAAGGTAGGAAAATTCTGATTGGCTGAAAAATATGCAGGGATCAGCAATAGCGGGGGCGGCAGATTAGGGGTTAATAAGTGTAAGCTTAGGGGTGTTTAGACTCGGGGTACATGTTAGGGTGTTAGGTGCAGACATAGGAAGTGTTTCCCCATAGGAAACAATGGGGCTGCGTTAAGAGCTGAACGCTGCTTTTTTGCAGGTGTTTGTTTTTTTTTCAGCTCAAACGGCCCCATTGTTTCCTATGGGGGAATCGTGCACGAGCATGTTTTTGAAGCTGGCCGCGTCCGTAAGCACCGCTGGTATTTAGAGTTGCAGTGGCGGTAAACATGCTCTACGCTCCCTTTTTGGAGCCTAACGCAGCCCTTCTGTGAACTCTAAATACCAGCGGTATTTAAAAGGTGCGGGAGAAAAAAAAGCATGCGTAGCTAACGCACCCCTTTGGCTGCAGAACTCTAAATCTAGCGGTTAGGGTTTATTTTATAGGTAAGTATTTAGATTTAAATAGGAATAATTTAATTAATAATATTAATTAGATCTATTTTAATAAGAATTTAGTTAGGGGTGTTAGCGTTAGATAGGGTTATTATACTTAATATATATATATTATAATAACGATATTAACTATATTAACTAACTATATTAACCCTAATATAATTAGGGTTAATATATATCATATAATAACTATGTTAACTATATTAACCCTAATATAATTAGGGTTAATATAGTTAATATAGCTGGCGGCGGTGTAGGGAGATTAAATTAGGGGTTAATATTTTTAAAATAGATGGTGACGGTGTAAGGGGCTCACTTTAGGGGGTAGGTAAGGTAGATGGCGGCGGGGTAGGGGCTCACTTTAGGGGGTAGGTAATGTAGCTGGCGGCGGTGTAAGGGGCTCACTTTAGTAGGTAGGTAAGGTAGCTGGCGGTGGGGTAGGGGGCTCACTTTAGGGGATAGGTAAGATAGATGGCGGCGGGGTAGGGGCTCACTTTAGGGGGTGGGTAAGAAAGATAGCGGCGGGGTAGGGGGCTCACTTTAGGGGGTAGGTAAGATAGATGGCGGCGGTGTAAGGGACTCACATTAGGGGGTATGTAATGTAGCTTGCGACGGTGTAGGGGGATCACATTAGGGGGTTATAGATTTAAATAGCTGGCGGCGGGGTCCGGGAGCAGCGGTTTAGGGGTTAATAACTTTATTAGGTGGTGGCGGGGTCCGGGAGCGGCAGTTTAGGGGTTAATACATTTTTTATTGTTAGGATAGTGAGGGGGGATAGTGGTTAGAGGGTTAGACGTGTCGGGCTATGTTTGGGAGGCGTGTTAGACAGTACGGGAGATTTTATAACTTTAGTCATGTTTTGTAGGCGCCGGCAGTTTCTAAAGTGCCGTAAGTCACTGGCGACTCCAGATATTTGTGCTTACGCAGATTTCTGGACATCGCTGGTTTGTCAGACTTACGGCACTTTAGCCTCTGACGGCGCCGTATATAGGATAGCTCGAGTTGCGAGCTGAAACTGCGGGCGGCGAGGGTTCCCTCGCTTGCGCCGCAAACTACGCTCTTTATCGGATCACGCCCCTATTGAGTGCTTTGCCTTATTTAAATTATCACTAGTTATTCCCTTTCAAGCTTATGCTTTAAACAATACATTAGCAAAGTTAGTTAAAAGAAATTAGAACCTAAAAATAATTATTTTTCTGTATCATTAAGAGAGTTAAATTATATAGTATAGTGTAATATTAGAAAATGCAGCTAATTAGATGTTTCATCCTGTGGACATAGAACATTTCCTTCTGAATAGTCAAAATGCCGTCTGCTGTATGAATGTGTCATCTGTGCAAAGGAAAAGGCCCAAGTATTTCATATTTCTCAATTAAGTAAAAGCAATGTCAATTTTTTTTTTTTTCATGTAAGAACAGGCACTGCAGACAAGTTGCCAAGGTTTGTAAAGCAAGTGTACATCCTTACATGCTTAATGTGTACTTGTTTTTCAGTAGCTATTGTATCAGATTAACCAGAGCTCCACAGTGTAAAACAAACTGGTTAAATAAAAATCATTTTAAGATATTAGCAGCAAAGTCCAAGATTATAGCACCACTGTTAAATCATAGGTGTGTGTGTAACTGCAGGCACAAAATATTACAGTCTTAAAAGCAATAGAATTAGACAGTTACCTGTACCTGTAAGGGCAGCATTCTCAGACAGGAATGTAATGCATAGTAAGCAAACCCTAGCCAATAACATTTTTCATTGCCCACAAATAGTGTAATATTTGGTCTACCAACATTTGGAATGTGACTTTGATATAGAATACCACATGACTAAAGTGTACCCATTTAGAAAGTGCTATAATCTTACTGCTGCACAGGGCTGGAACTACCTTTGGTGCAGCAGGTGCAAGTGCTGGGCCCTTCTATCTATCTATCTATCTATCTATCTATCTATCCATCATCTATTGATCATCTATCTATTTATCTAATTATCTATCTATTCTAAAAATCATTATACAGAGCAGCATGTATATTATTACTTTATGTTCCCCACACAAAATAACAAGGGCACTATTGAGGCAAACTTCTCACTTATCTTAGTTTTTATAGATACTTATTGAGTTAGTATCATTATACATTTGTATTGTGAAAAGTGGTGCTAGCATTAGTTATTTGAACATTCACAAACCATTTGGGACATAGAATCCCTGAAAGAAAAATGCTTGGGTAGCACTCTGTGCCCAGACTATATTAGTAGAGACAGGGCAATTTAAAATATAACTTTTATTTTCTTGATTAAAAAAATGGGTGAACACAAAACATTTAAAATGTTGCTCTATCGTGAATAGCTAGTCAAATATGTGAGATCTGTTATAATTAATTTGGCCTGATACTTATTAATGTATTATCAGTTCTCACTAAGTTATTAATACCATTTGTTTTCGGTTGGCTCGTATCGAGGTTGTAGTGTGATTATAATGCACTATTATTAATTTATTAGCTGTCACACTGTAGTTCTGGTGATCCAATTCTGGTTCTCCCAGTTGAATCGAAGGGTAATACAGCTACCAATTGAGTTTATGGTGTGTGCTGATTAGAACTGTTGTACATGAATTCTCAGTTAGTTTGTTAAATATGGAGTTCATAAATTTCTACCATTATGTAACAACCTGTAACTCCTTATTAACTGTAGTTATGAAGTGAGACAGTTAAATTCTGGCAGGATACGGTAATAATATTGTTGTGGATAGGCTATGAATCCGTCTTGTGGTCTATGTATGGCTATACGCCTGTTTATGATTAAGGCTTGTGACAACCTATGTGTCACTATTGTTTATCGTTGTTTGAATATACGTATTCTTTTGTTGATCCAATATATGGTTTGTACTTATGTTGTTATTATTGTAGTTTTGCACCCTCCTCTAATTTGGATGTTTGGTTCACATTAGTTGTATTGATTCAGTGGATGTGCATATTTATTATCTATTTCTATGATTATAGCATCTGTATCAATAGTTACTATCACTATTGTGCTATATAATTTATATAGAAAAGTATATTCTGTTAGTACACACTGTTCCACTTTAGTTGTCTCAATATATATAGACTGTTATAGAGCAGTATGTTCTGTTGGTGCGTACTACTTCACTCAGATTGTTTCGATATATACCAGCATATATTGCTTTATTGAATCAGTGTATCACTTTCTCTGTTTTATACCAAATATTGTGGTCTCATACCCCAATTTTCTTACTTTAGCTGCTTGGATTACTAGGTTACGACTGGAGAATATTAGTACATAAAATTTATTCAAATGTCATACTGTTAT
This sequence comes from Bombina bombina, assembly GCF_027579735.1. Lineage (NCBI taxonomy): Eukaryota > Metazoa > Chordata > Amphibia > Anura > Bombinatoridae > Bombina > Bombina bombina. Next base: position 1,280,515,230 of record NC_069499.1, on the reverse strand, counting down.
GTGCTATCTTAGCCTTTTGTTAACTATGTACGACTATTGCCCAGTCTCTTAAAATGCTAATCTTTATTTCACCGTATAACTACTATCCACTTCTCTCTGTTATTACTGTCAATCATGCGTTTCTTATATGTTTGTAGCCAGCGTTGTTACTTGTATCAGACATTCACTTCATGCACACACCATCCTTCATCTATGTAGTTTTTTTAAAATATCTGCTTTTATACGTCATCTAGTAACCTTGTTCAATGCTTTGAGCTGTGTTAGCTCCTTTGCGTAATTAAATTAACCAGTTACTAGAATACACAGTCACACAGTGTCCGTTTAAATATTGGGTTAGACTGATAAATGTGTACTTCTAAAGTAGATTCTGTCATTTACCCCACTATATATAAACAGTGCTCCGTGCTTCCATTAAGCTTATCGTGGGTTTGTTAATAAGTTATAGCTGCTTATCGTGCCTCTATATTCACAAGCTTGTCCCCGCTAATAAGTTATAGCTTTGTACTGTGCCTCTATATTCACAAGCTTGTCCCCGCTAATAAGTTATAGCTTTGTACTGTGCCTCTATATTCACACAATAATCCCCACTATAGTGCAAGTGGAGCACTCTTCACCTCTTGTACGGCTGAGCCGTTAATCAATAAGTCAGTTACGATAATGGTATTATAGCTACGATAGATTTAGATTAAAACATACACTAATTGCGGGACCCCATTATCCCACACAACCCCCCTGACGCGTTTCGCCTGTTTTAGGCTTTATCAAAGGCGGCGGGCCGCCGTGGTTGAGCCTATTTATTCGTATTGAGCCGGATGTCCCGCCTCTACTATGTGCTGATTGGTTTAGACAGCCATGATTGATTTCATGGCTTCCAATTGGGAACTGTTTACTTCGTGGGTGTGTTGGATTTCTTAAGGCGGACATTGTTCTAATTTCATCTTTGTTGTTAAGGTGGATATTCCTATTGAATTACATAGGACTTATTCTTCTTCTCTTATGGATTTTCCGTTTTGGATAAGCTGCTTTATTAATTCTGCAGATAACATCTTGTAGTGAGTTAACCATATGTTCATGTACTGTAATATCTTCTCATGATTTACATTACCGTTCGTGTGAGATTGTGTGCTATTAAGTCAACACTCCCTGTGTATTTGTTATTATAAATAAACCCTTAAAAAGGTGAATAAAATAAAATGTGAATCTTGTTAACATGTGCAAAGATGCAAAAAAAATGAAAAACAGTGACAAAAGATTTTGTGTTGTAAAGTATGTGAATTTGTTTTGAGTTCTTTTGTGAGGTGACAATAATTGTGAAAAATAATAATACCTGTGAGATGGCCCCTGGGGTACTGTGGTTATTGTATATAATAAGTAGATTCAACACTGTTCGTGAATTCTACTCTTTACTCTGTTTTTTGTGTATTTCTATTTCTGGTCTCACTTTTATATTTGAAGTTCAGTTGTCTTATTTTTGATATGCACCTACTTCGGTGCATTTATGATTTCATTCTCATATTCAAGACTTAATATTTCTATTTCATATGATTTATGCTTATTTCTTTAAGTGACTTCCCTATGTAGTGCTATATGATTCTATCTTATCCCTCTCATTCATGCCCCTGAGTGTTTGGCCTGTGATTTCATTATGTGCTCTATCTAAGTGATTTTCAAGTGATACTGTAGTTGCTCTATTACCTTGCTCTTGAAGTGTCTTGTGAACGTGTCCTCTTGCAACCTATGTCCTATAATATATTTGTTGTGCATTGTGTGCCTTGGTTTTGGAACTATTGTTGATGTGATTTAGTGCTAGTGATGTGGTAGTTGCTCTTACTGTACATTAGATATTTTCTCCTTCTTTTCACTATGGTTACTCTCTAGGTTTCTGATCTTCCCGTTATCTCTCAATTTTGATTTTCATATTTCCTCTATAGTTTTAGCTTCTCTTGTCATTTTACATATTTACAAAGTCCAAAGTGATTTTCATATTCAGAGATATACAAAGTAATTATTATTTTCATTGATGCCATTGGGGTGCACTGAGTTTAATAAATATATCCATTTACTCTCAGCTCTTTGGAGTGATCTTTCCAAATCACCCCCTCTGATACCTAATTTGATTTGCTCTATTCCCCAACATAACAGATCTTGAGCATTGGAATTATGTTTATGTAAAAAGTGGGAAGCCACACTTGTTATGGCTTTACCCTCTTCCACGTCCTTTCTGGCATTTTTAATATTCCTTAAGTGTTCCATCAGTCTAATTCTCATCATACGTGTGGTCATACCCACGTAGTAAAGCTGACATATACACTGTAACACGTAAATCACCCCTTGTGTGTTGCAACTGATATACTTTTTAATGCGATGAGTGAATCCAAACCTGTCTATAATTGTATTGGTTTTTTTGATGTATTGGCATGTGGAGCATGTCCCACACTTAAAGCAACCCGGAGTGAGTGGAGTCCTAGTTTTCTTTCTTGCATAGTGACTCTTTGTCAGTAGATCTTTCATATTTTTTGATCGTCTGTATCCTATCTCCGGTTTTTCTCCAAGCTGGAATTTCAACACTGGATCAGAGATTAAAACATGCCAGTGCTTATTAATAACATTTTTAATTTGGTTGATTTGAGAAGAGTATGTTAAAATCAATCTTGTTTTATTATCCTGTTTTTTTCTCTTTTTTGTCAATAGTTCTCTTCTGTTAATTTTCATCGCTTTGTTTCTGGCCTTTTTTATACTTGTCTTGCTGTATCCTCTTTTGACTAGTCTGTCCTCCAGCTCTTTTGCTCGGGTTTTAAATGTGCTCAAATCTGTGCAGTTCCTTCTTGTCCTTAGAAATTCACCAGTTGGTAATCCTCGAATTGTTCCTGGTGCATGTGCGCTGGATTTATGCAATAGACTGTTGGTCGCTGTCTTTTTCCTATATAGATCAGTTGTAATTCTCCCATCCTCTTCTTTCTTGATTTTTAAGTCCAGGAAAGCAATTTCTTCTTGACTGGCTTCCGATGTTAATTTGATGTTTAGATCATTAGAATTCAGCATCTTCAAAAATTCTTGCAAGCTGTCATACGATCCTTCCCATATGAACAGGATGTCATCAATAAATCTGAGCCAAAGGGGTATGTTGTTTGTGTATTTGGAGTTGTTCTCAGTAAATACATATTCAGCCTCCCACCATCCCATAAACAGATTTGCATATGTGGGGGCACATGCTGTCCCCATTGCTGTTCCCCGAGTTTGTAAATAAAAATTATTGTCGAAGGTGAAGAAATTGTATTGCAAGACAAATTGCAACAGGTTGATGATAAATTGATTGTGATTTTCATTCTCTTCAGATTTTTGGTCCAGGAAGTATTTTACTGCCTGTATTCCTTTGTCGTGATCGATTGAGGTGTATAGTGCCTCAACGTCCGTGGTTACAAGCCACGTATCTTTGTCGATATATATGCTGTCTAGTTTTTGCAAGACCTCCATGGTGTCTTGTACATATGAAGGTAGCTCCTGTACAAATGATCGTAATCTATAGTCGACATACTGGCTTGCTTTCTCAGTGAGGCAACCTATACCAGACAGTATTGGTCTTCCTGGGGGATTCACTAAGTTTTTGTGGACTTTTGGGATAAGATACAGAGTTGCCACCTTGGGATTTTGTACACTCAAAAATGTTCTTTCTTTTGCTGTGATGATGGTATTGTGATATGCTCTGTAAATCATAGAGTTGTAGATCTGATGATATCCATTAATTGGATTGAATAATAATTTTGAATAGCACCTTTTGTCATTCAATTGTTTATTCACCTCGCGTAAGTACATCTCTAATGGCCATATCACAATATTACCTCCTTTATCCGAGTTGCGGATTACTACATCTTCCCAGGTTTGGATTTCCCTTAATGCCACTCTTTCTTTGTATGGTAAGTTTTGTACTTTTGGATCCAATTTAAGTTCCGTAATGTCTTGGCATACCAAATTGTTGAATACCTGGATTTGAGACGCATGAATACTTTTTGGTACATAGGTCGATTTATTTCTCATTTTGGTTCTCCATTTCTGTTCAGATGGACCATCATTTTCTTCCAATAGGTCTTGTAGATCTTTCAGGCTTTCTAACTCTTCTGTATTCCATCCCTCCATGGGGGGTTCATTGTTAAAGTGTTTTTTTAATGCCACTTTCCTCAGAAATAATTGAATATCTTTGATTATTTCAAATTTATTGATATCTTGAGATGGACAGAAAGATAAACCTTTTGATAAGATGGAGATGTGTTCTTTACTTAATTGTCTTTCTGATAGATTTATTATTCTCATTGTTTCGTCCCCATGTTCGAGAATGGGCTTGGGGCTCTCGGGGGTTTCCTGGGTTCTCTCCAGTTCTTGTGTCCTGCTCCTTTGTGATTGTGGTCTCTGGTTATTCTTTTGTTTGAACCTCCCTCCCCTCCTGATTGGCCTCCCCCTTCTCCCTGTTCTAAAAAAGTCTGTTTCCTTTTGTTTCTTGTGTTTATTCGAACATTGGGGGTAATAGTGGAAGTACTTGGTGTCTCTTCATTTGCTGATTCAATTTCATCTCCATCTGTATCAGAAATGTCACTCTGGACTATATTCACCCTTGGATTTTTATTGGGGTTTTTGTAAAATCCTCTTTGTCTCCATCTGTACACTTTCTGGTTAGAAAAGTCTTGAATATCCCTATTTAGTTTTCCAATTTTCGTGTTTTTTAGTTCTTCTTCATATTTGTCCAATTCCTTCTGGTACAGTTTGTACAGTTTCTCAAAATTTGAATTACTCTCAAATTTTTTTAGAACATTATTTTGTTCTTGTATGATTGTCTCAAATCTCTCATATTCCATTTGGTCATGTTTCATTAGGATCTTCATTAATTTTTTTGAGCATTCGCTCAGTGCTTCTTCCCATTCCGTAGTTAGTGATGGTTCTTTAAATTGGAATGCTGGAAATAATTGAATCCTTAGTCCCCTAGGAATTAAATTTTTTTCTATGTACTTTTCGAAGAAATGTTTATTCCACCAGGACTTGTCCTGTTTGAACATAGTCTTGTGAATTTCTTTGAGTGCACCTTCCAATGTGTTGCTTCCTGTGTTTCCACTGGGTGTGATGTTACTAATATCAATATCAAATTAGGTATCAGAGGGGGTGATTTGGAAAGATCACTCCAAAGAGCTGAGAGTAAATGGATATATTTATTAAACTCAGTGCACCCCAATGGCATCAATGAAAATAATAATTACTTTGTATATCTCTGAATATGAAAATCACTTTGGACTTTGTAAATATGTAAAATGACAAGAGAAGCTAAAACTATAGAGGAAATATGAAAATCAAAATTGAGAGATAACGGGAAGATCAGAAACCTAGAGAGTAACCATAGTGAAAAGAAGGAGAAAATATCTAATGTACAGTAAGAGCAACTACCACATCACTAGCACTAAATCACATCAACAATAGTTCCAAAACCAAGGCACACAATGCACAACAAATATATTATAGGACATAGGTTGCAAGAGGACACGTTCACAAGACACTTCAAGAGCAAGGTAATAGAGCAACTACAGTATCACTTGAAAATCACTTAGATAGAGCACATAATGAAATCACAGGCCAAACACTCAGGGGCATGAATGAGAGGGATAAGATAGAATCATATAGCACTACATAGGGAAGTCACTTAAAGAAATAAGCATAAATCATATGAAATAGAAATATTAAGTCTTGAATATGAGAATGAAATCATAAATGCACCGAAGTAGGTGCATATCAAAAATAAGACAACTGAACTTCAAATATAAAAGTGAGACCAGAAATAGAAATACACAAAAAACAGAGTAAAGAGTAGAATTCACGAACAGTGTTGAATCTACTTATTATATACAATAACCACAGTACCCCAGGGGCCATCTCACAGGTATTATTATTTTTCACAATTATTGTCACCTCACAAAAGAACTCAAACAAATTCACATACTTTACAACACAAAATCTTTTGTCACTGTTTTTCAGTTTTTTTGCATCCTTGCACATGTTAACAAGATTCACATTTTATTTTATTCACCTTTTTAAGGGTTTATTTATAATAACAAATACACAGGGAGTGTTGACTTAATAGCACACAATCTCACACGAACGGTAATGTAAATCATGAGAAGATATTACAGTACATGAACATATGGTTAACTCACTACAAGATGTTATCTGCAGAATTAATAAAGCAGCTTATCCAAAACGGAAAATCCATAAGAGAAGAAGAATAAGTCCTATGTAATTCAATAGGAATATCCACCTTAACAACAAAGATGAAATTAGAACAATGTCCGCCTTAAGAAATCCAACACACCCACGAAGTAAACAGTTCCCAATTGGAAGCCATGAAATCAATCATGGCTGTCTAAACCAATCAGCACATAGTAGAGGCGGGACATCCGGCTCAATACGAATAAATAGGCTCAACCACGGCGGCCCGCCGCCTTTGATAAAGCCTAAAACAGGCGAAACGCGTCAGGGGGGTTGTGTGGGATAATGGGGTCCCGCAATTAGTGTATGTTTTAACCTAAATCTATCGTAGCTATAATACCATTATCGTAACTGACTTATTGATTAACGGCTCAGCCGTACAAGAGGTGAAGAGTGCTCCACTTGCACTATAGTGGGGATTATTGTGTGAATATAGAGGCACAGTACAAAGCTATAACTTATTAGCGGGGACAAGCTTGTGAATATAGAGGCACAGTACAAAGCTATAACTTATTAGCGGGGACAAGCTTGTGAATATAGAGGCACGATAAGCAGCTATAACTTATTAACAAACCCACGATAAGCTTAATGGAAGCACGGAGCACTGTTTATATATAGTGGGGTAAATGACAGAATCTACTTTAGAAGTACACATTTATCAGTCTAACCCAATATTTAAACGGACACTGTGTGACTGTGTATTCTAGTAACTGGTTAATTTAATTACGCAAAGGAGCTAACACAGCTCAAAGCATTGAACAAGGTTACTAGATGACGTATAAAAGCAGATATTTTAAAAAAACTACATAGATGAAGGATGGTGTGTGCATGAAGTGAATGTCTGATACAAGTAACAACGCTGGCTACAAACATATAAGAAACGCATGATTGACAGTAATAACAGAGAGAAGTGGATAGTAGTTATATGGTGAAATAAAGATTAGCATTTTAAGAGACTGGGCAATAGTCGTACATAGTTAACAAAAGGCTAAGATAGCACATAACAGTATGACATTTGAATAAATTTTATGTACTAATATTCTCCAGTCGTAACCTAGTAATCCAAGCAGCTAAAGTAAGAAAATTGGGGTATGAGACCACAATATTTGGTATAAAACAGAGAAAGTGATACACTGATTCAATAAAGCAATATATGCTGGTATATATCGAAACAATCTGAGTGAAGTAGTACGCACCAACAGAACATACTGCTCTATAACAGTCTATATATATTGAGACAACTAAAGTGGAACAGTGTGTACTAACAGAATATACTTTTCTATATAAATTATATAGCACAATAGTGATAGTAACTATTGATACAGATGCTATAATCATAGAAATAGATAATAAATATGCACATCCACTGAATCAATACAACTAATGTGAACCAAACATCCAAATTAGAGGAGGGTGCAAAACTACAATAATAACAACATAAGTACAAACCATATATTGGATCAACAAAAGAATACGTATATTCAAACAACGATAAACAATAGTGACACATAGGTTGTCACAAGCCTTAATCATAAATAGGCGTATAGCCATACATAGACCACAAGACGGATTCATAGCCTATCCACAACAATATTATTACCGTATCCTGCCAGAATTTAACTGTCTCACTTCATAACTACAGTTAATAAGGAGTTACAGGTTGTTACATAATGGTAGAAATTTATGAACTCCATATTTAACAAACTAACTGAGAATTCATGTACAACAGTTCTAATCAGCACACACCATAAACTCAATTGGTAGCTGTATTACCCTTCGATTCAACTGGGAGAACCAGAATTGGATCACCAGAACTACAGTGTGACAGCTAATAAATTAATAATAGTGCATTATAATCACACTACAACCTCGATACGAGCCAACCGAAAACAAATGGTATTAATAACTTAGTGAGAACTGATAATACATTAATAAGTATCAGGCCAAATTAATTATAACAGATCTCACATATTTGACTAGCTATTCACGATAGAGCAAAATTTTAAATGTTTTGTGTTCACCCATTTTTTTAATCAAGAAAATAAAAGTTATATTTTAAATTGCCCTGTCTCTACTAATATAGTCTGGGCACAGAGTGCTACCCAAGCATTTTTCTTTCAGGGATTCTATGTCCCAAATGGTTTGTGAATGTTCAAATAACTAATGCTAGCACCACTTTTCACAATACAAATGTATAATGATACTAACTCAATAAGTATCTATAAAAACTAAGATAAGTGAGAAGTTTGCCTCAATAGTGCCCTTGTTATTTTGTGTGGGGAACATAAAGTATCTATACCTGCTAAGTCAGGTTTTCTAAACAAGGAGCACACAGACTAAAAAATCAAAAACACAACAATGAGTTACAATTGGGACCAAGATAGAAAAGCAAGAGAACAAAAAAGAACAGCAGACTTCAATGAAGTCTTTGATATTAGTAACATCACACCCAGTGGAAACACAGGAAGCAACACATTGGAAGGTGCACTCAAAGAAATTCACAAGACTATGTTCAAACAGGACAAGTCCTGGTGGAATAAACATTTCTTCGAAAAGTACATAGAAAAAAATTTAATTCCTAGGGGACTAAGGATTCAATTATTTCCAGCATTCCAATTTAAAGAACCATCACTAACTACGGAATGGGAAGAAGCACTGAGCGAATGCTCAAAAAAATTAATGAAGATCCTAATGAAACATGACCAAATGGAATATGAGAGATTTGAGACAATCATACAAGAACAAAATAATGTTCTAAAAAAATTTGAGAGTAATTCAAATTTTGAGAAACTGTACAAACTGTACCAGAAGGAATTGGACAAATATGAAGAAGAACTAAAAAACACGAAAATTGGAAAACTAAATAGGGATATTCAAGACTTTTCTAACCAGAAAGTGTACAGATGGAGACAAAGAGGATTTTACAAAAACCCCAATAAAAATCCAAGGGTGAATATAGTCCAGAGTGACATTTCTGATACAGATGGAGATGAAATTGAATCAGCAAATGAAGAGACACCAAGTACTTCCACTATTACCCCCAATGTTCGAATAAACACAAGAAACAAAAGGAAACAGACTTTTTTAGAACAGGGAGAAGGGGGAGGCCAATCAGGAGGGGAGGGAGGTTCAAACAAAAGAATAACCAGAGACCACAATCACAAAGGAGCAGGACACAAGAACTGGAGAGAACCCAGGAAACCCCCGAGAGCCCCAAGCCCATTCTCGAACATGGGGACGAAACAATGAGAGTAATAAATCTATCAGAAAGACAATTAAGTAAAGAACACATCTCCATCTTATCAAAAGGTTTATCTTTCTTTCCATCTCAAGATATCAATAAATTTGAAATAATCAAAGATATTCAATTATTTCTGAGGAAAGTGGCATTAAAAAAACACTTTAACAATGAACCCCCCATGGAGGGATGGAATACAGAAGAGTTAGAAAGCCTGAAAGATCTACAAGACCTATTGGAAGAAAATGATGGTCCATCTGAACAGAAATGGAGAACCAAAATGAGAAATAAATCGACCTATGTACCAAAAAGTATTCATGCGTCTCAAATCCAGGTATTCAACAATTTGGTATGCCAAGACATTACGGAACTTAAATTGGATCCAAAAGTACAAAACTTACCATACAAAGAAAGAGTGGCATTAAGGGAAATCCAAACCTGGGAAGATGTAGTAATCCGCAACTCGGATAAAGGAGGTAATATTGTGATATGGCCATTAGAGATGTACTTACACAAGGTGAATAAACAATTGAATGACAAAAGGTGCTATTCAAAATTATTATTCAATCCAATTAATGGATATCATCAGATCTACAACTCTATGATTTACAGAGCATATCACAATACCATCATCACAGCAAAAGAAAGAACATTTTTGAGTGTACAAAATCCCAAGGTGGCAACTCTGTATCTTATCCCAAAAGTCCACAAAAAGTTAGTGAATCCCCCAGGAAGACCAATACTGTCTGGTATAGGTTGCCTCACTGAGAAAGCAAGCCAGTATGTTGACTATAGATTACGATCATTTGTACAGGAGCTACCTTCATATGTACAAGACACCATGGAGGTCTTGCAAAAACTAGACAGCATATATATCGACAAAGATAAGTGGCTTGTAACCACGGACGTTGAGGCACTATACACCTCAATCGATCACGACAAAGGAATACAGGCAGTAAAATACTTCCTGGACCAAAAATCTGAAGAGAATGAAAATCACAATTAATTTATCATCAACCTGTTGCAATTTGTCTTGCAATACAATTTCTTCACCTTCGACAATAATTTTTATTTACAAACTCGGGGAACAGCAATGGGGACAGCATGTGCCCCCACATATGCAAATCTGTTTATGGGATGGTGGGAGGCTGAATATGTATTTACTGAGAACAACTCCAAATACACAAACAACATACCCCTTTGGCTCAGATTTATTGATGACATCCTGTTCATATGGGAAGGATCGTATGACAGCTTGCAAGAATTTTTGAAGATGCTGAATTCTAATGATCTAAACATCAAATTAACATCGGAAGCCAGTCAAGAAGAAATTGCTTTCCTGGACTTAAAAATCAAGAAAGAAGAGGATGGGAGAATTACAACTGATCTATATAGGAAAAAGACAGCGACCAACAGTCTATTGCATAAATCCAGCGCACATGCACCAGGAACAATTCGAGGATTACCAACTGGTGAATTTCTAAGGACAAGAAGGAACTGCACAGATTTGAGCACATTTAAAACCCGAGCAAAAGAGCTGGAGGACAGACTAGTCAAAAGAGGATACAGCAAGACAAGTATAAAAAAGGCCAGAAACAAAGCGATGAAAATTAACAGAAGAGAACTATTGACAAAAAAGAGAAAAAAACAGGATAATAAAACAAGATTGATTTTAACATACTCTTCTCAAATCAACCAAATTAAAAATGTTATTAATAAGCACTGGCATGTTTTAATCTCTGATCCAGTGTTGAAATTCCAGCTTGGAGAAAAACCGGAGATAGGATACAGACGATCAAAAAATATGAAAGATCTACTGACAAAGAGTCACTATGCAAGAAAGAAAACTAGGACTCCACTCACTCCGGGTTGCTTTAAGTGTGGGACATGCTCCACATGCCAATACATCAAAAAAACCAATACAATTATAGACAGGTTTGGATTCACTCATTGCATTAAAAAGTATATCAGTTGCAACACACAAGGGGTGATTTACGTGTTACAGTGTACATGTCAGCTTTACTACGTGGGTATGACCACACGTATGATGAGAATTAGACTGATGGAACACTTAAGGAATATTAAAAATGCCAGAAAGGACGTGGAAGAGGGTAAAGCCATAACAAGTGTGGCTTCCCACTTTTTACATAAACATAATTCCAATGCTCAAGATCTGTTATGTTGGGGAATAGAGCAAATCAAATTAGGTATCAGAGGGGGTGATTTGGAAAGATCACTCCAAAGAGCTGAGAGTAAATGGATATATTTATTAAACTCAGTGCACCCCAATGGCATCAATGAAAATAATAATTACTTTGTATATCTCTGAATATGAAAATCACTTTGGACTTTGTAAATATGTAAAATGACAAGAGAAGCTAAAACTATAGAGGAAATATGAAAATCAAAATTGAGAGATAACGGGAAGATCAGAAACCTAGAGAGTAACCATAGTGAAAAGAAGGAGAAAATATCTAATGTACAGTAAGAGCAACTACCACATCACTAGCACTAAATCACATCAACAATAGTTCCAAAACCAAGGCACACAATGCACAACAAATATATTATAGGACATAGGTTGCAAGAGGACACGTTCACAAGACACTTCAAGAGCAAGGTAATAGAGCAACTACAGTATCACTTGAAAATCACTTAGATAGAGCACATAATGAAATCACAGGCCAAACACTCAGGGGCATGAATGAGAGGGATAAGATAGAATCATATAGCACTACATAGGGAAGTCACTTAAAGAAATAAGCATAAATCATATGAAATAGAAATATTAAGTCTTGAATATGAGAATGAAATCATAAATGCACCGAAGTAGGTGCATATCAAAAATAAGACAACTGAACTTCAAATATAAAAGTGAGACCAGAAATAGAAATACACAAAAAACAGAGTAAAGAGTAGAATTCACGAACAGTGTTGAATCTACTTATTATATACAATAACCACAGTACCCCAGGGGCCATCTCACAGGTATTATTATTTTTCACAATTATTGTCACCTCACAAAAGAACTCAAACAAATTCACATACTTTACAACACAAATCTTTTGTCACTGTTTTTCAGTTTTTTTGCATCTTTGCACATGTTAACAAGATTCACATTTTATTTTATTCACCTTTTTAAGGGTTTATTTATAATAACAAATACACAGGGAGTGTTGACTTAATAGCACACAATCTCACACGAACGGTAATGTAAATCATGAGAAGATATTACAGTACATGAACATATGGTTAACTCACTACAAGATGTTATCTGCAGAATTAATAAAGCAGCTTATCCAAAACGGAAAATCCATAAGAGAAGAAGAATAAGTCCTATGTAATTCAATAGGAATATCCACCTTAACAACAAAGATGAAATTAGAACAATGTCCGCCTTAAGAAATCCAACACACCCAAGAAGTAAACAGTTCCCAATTGGAAGCCATGAAATCAATCATGGCTGTCTAAACCAATCAGCACATAGTAGAGGCGGGACATCCGGCTCAATACAAATAAATAGGCTCAACCACGGCGGCCCGCCGCCTTTGATAAAGCCTAAAACAGGCGAAACGCGTCAGGGGGGTTGTGTGGGATAATGGGGTCCCGCAATTAGTGTATGTTTTAACCTAAATCTATCGTAGCTATAATACCATTATCGTAACTGACTTATTGATTAACGGCTCAGCCGTACAAGAGGTGAAGAGTGCTCCACTTGCACTATAGTGGGGATTATTGTGTGAATATAGAGGCACAGTACAAAGCTATAACTTATTAGCGGGGACAAGCTTGTGAATATAGAGGCACAGTACAAAGCTATAACTTATTAGCGGGGACAAGCTTGTGAATATAGAGGCACGATAAGCAGCTATAACTTATTAACAAACCCACGATAAGCTTAATGGAAGCACGGAGCACTGTTTATATATAGTGGGGTAAATGACAGAATCTACTTTAGAAGTACACATTTATCAGTCTAACCCAATATTTAAACGGACACTGTGTGACTGTGTATTCTAGTAACTGGTTAATTTAATTACGCAAAGGAGCTAACACAGCTCAAAGCATTGAACAAGGTTACTAGATGACGTATAAAAGCAGATATTTTAAAAAAACTACATAGATGAAGGATGGTGTGTGCATGAAGTGAATGTCTGATACAAGTAACAACGCTGGCTACAAACATATAAGAAACGCATGATTGACAGTAATAACAGAGAGAAGTGGATAGTAGTTATACAGTGAAATAAAGATTAGCATTTTAAGAGACTGGGCAATAGTCGTACATAGTTAACAAAAGGCTAAGATAGCACATAACAGTATGACATTTGAATAAATTTTATGTACTAATATTCTCCAGTCGTAACCTAGTAATCCAAGCAGCTAAAGTAAGAAAATTGGGGTATGAGACCACAATATTTGGTATAAAACAGAGAAAGTGATACACTGATTCAATAAAGCAATATATGCTGGTATATATCGAAACAATCTGAGTGAAGTAGTACGCACCAACAGAACATACTGCTCTATAACAGTCTATATATATTGAGACAACTAAAGTGGAACAGTGTGTACTAACAGAATATACTTTTCTATATAAATTATATAGCACAATAGTGATAGTAACTATTGATACAGATGCTATAATCATAGAAATAGATAATAAATATGCACATCCACTGAATCAATACAACTAATGTGAACCAAACATCCAAATTAGAGGAGGGTGCAAAACTACAATAATAACAACATAAGTACAAACCATATATTGGATCAACAAAAGAATACGTATATTCAAACAACGATAAACAATAGTGACACATAGGTTGTCACAAGCCTTAATCATAAACAGGCGTATAGCCATACATAGACCACAAGACGGATTCATAGCCTATCCACAACAATATTATTACCGTATCCTGCCAGAATTTAACTGTCTCACTTCATAACTACAGTTAATAAGGAGTTACAGGTTGTTACATAATGGTAGAAATTTATGAACTCCATATTTAACAAACTAACTGAGAATTCATGTACAACAGTTCTAATCAGCACACACCATAAACTCAATTGGTAGCTGTATTACCCTTCGATTCAACTGGGAGAACCAGAATTGGATCACCAGAACTACAGTGTGACAGCTAATAAATTAATAATAGTGCATTATAATCACACTACAACCTCGATACGAGCCAACCGAAAACAAATGGTATTAATAACTTAGTGAGAACTGATAATACATTAATAAGTATCAGGCCAAATTAATTATAACAGATCTCACATATTTGACTAGCTATTCACGATAGAGCAACATTTTAAATGTTTTGTGTTCACCCATTTTTTTAATCAAGAAAATAAAAGTTATATTTTAAATTGCACTGTCTCTACTAATATAGTCTGGGCACAGAGTGCTACCCAAGCATTTTTCTTTCAGGGATTCTATGTCCCAAATGGTTTGTGAATGTATATTATTACTATTGCTTACTACTGAATTACCTTCGAGGTGCCCAAAAATAACTTTTGCACAAGGGCTCTCTGTTGAGTAGGTCTGCTACTTCTGCTGCACATCAGTAAATGAAATTGCCCACATTAGTGCACAACTTCATGTTACAGGTACATGGTAAAGTGCAAAAGGGTTAGCACTGCCAACTTCACTCAGGCACAGCCTATACTTTCAATAGAGATCACAAACACGATAATTTGTGCCCATATTACAAGTTAAAAGTTATAGTTTGCGCTTGAGTGAAAGCCGAATGTGCACTAATATTTATATATAATCCAACAGAAATGGATACACTCACAGGGACTTGTTAAGCTGGGTTTTAAATCCATACTGCTGTAACATTTCGGGGTCACCCCCGTTTTTAGACAAAAATTACACACAAAATTTTTGTCTGAAGACAGGGGTGACCCTGAAACATTACAGCGTTATGGATTAAAAACCCATCTTAACAAGTCCCTGTGAGTGTATCCATTTCTTTTGGAATTTATGTGCATATTATTGGGATTGCACCCAGGGCTCAGGAAACTTTGTGGTGACGTGAGTCCTTGACCCTACCTTTCTAGTATATATATATATTATATATATATATATATATATATATATATATATATATATATATATATATATATATATATACGGTATATATATATATATATTCACACACTTATACTTACATATATACACACAATATATATATATACTGTATATATACATATATATACATATATATATATATATATATATATATATATGTATTTATATATATATACAACACACAGAGAAAGTCCAGCACTCGCAAGCTCTCAGCTAAGATTAAAAGTGAAACTGAAAGAGTTAGTTACTGCATCTGGCCAAATGGGACAAGCCCAGGTACCACACCAAGGTCTCTCCCAAAACCTGGGTACCTAATACAGTCATACAAATTCAAGCTCTCAATCAAACAAACTGGGAACAAGTGAAGGGTGCACAGGCTTATGTAATCACCCTAGACCTATACATTTGTTATTTTATATATACTGTATGTATGTATATATATATATATATATATATATATATATATATATATATATATAAAACAGTGATTACAATAATATTCTTTCTCTAACAAATAAAACACCTACTGTGCATAGGTGAAATAGAACAATCTGGGATAAATCTGTTGTGATCTGCACATGCTCAGAAAATATATGCTTTTGCTATTTTAACATATATTACTCTTTGATTGCTGTTAGTTACTAAAATACCAGATATCCAAAGTAAGTTTGAAGCATTTGAAAATAATTGTTATAAACAAACAAATATAAAATGTTCATAAATGACAAAAATGCTATAAAAAACATAAAGAATCATCAGGTTGCCATCGTGGGACTTAAAAAAAAAAAATCTTTATTAGCACAAAAAAATAATATACAACTTCAGCACAATTATAGTTCCTCCCTCAGTGCTGCTGCCTTGTCCCTTGCAGTGTTGTTTATGCTTTACATCGATATAAGGAGATTTTTGCACCAAGTATTATATTTTATATATGTTAGATATTCTGCTTTATATAATGCAATGGAGAAATAAATATGTCAATTATGTGGTAACAGTGATCACCTTATAAAAGAAGTGCTTTTATTTCTGCATTAACCTAAAGGGGCCCCTCTAGTTCATATTATAACCCCCCAAAAAACTATATATGGGCTACTTTGTCAAATTTAGCTACCTTTGATGACAATTGTTAGTTAAGCAATCACCATAAGATCACTGGCCACCAGGCAATTTTCCATGTTATTTACTAGCATTAACATTTTTGACATGTCATGGAATATAAATATAATAATAGTTTATTTTGAATCTGCTGGGCCTGCTGAAAAAAATAATTTATGTGGGTTACTCACTGAAATATGACTTTTTAATAATGTTTAAAAGTAATTAGTATAAAAGCTCAAAATTGGCACAGGTGTGTGAAAAAGGCTTAGCAGCAATTGAGTTAAACATTCATATTGAGTCAGCTTCTCTAGATCTCTTCTGTGAGGTTGGGATATACAAAGGAGGTGCTGAAGTTTTTGGGTTCCATAATAAGATTCTGGCCTAGATTTAGGCCTAGATTTGGAGTTTGGCGTTAGCCGTGAAAACCAGCGTTAGAGGCTCCTAACGCTGGTTTTAGGCTACCGCCGGTATTTGGAGTCAGTGATTAAAGGGTCTAACGCTCACTTTTCAGCCGCGACTTTTCCATACCGCAGATCCCCTTACGTCAATTGCGTATCCTATATTTTCAATGGGATCTTTCTAACGCTGGTATTTAGAGTCGTTTGTGAAGTGAGCGTTAGAGCTCTAACGACAAAACTCCAGCCGCCGGAAAATAGCAGGAGTTAAGAGCTTTCTGGGCTAACGCCGGTTCATAAAGCTCTTAACTACTGTACCCTAAAGTACACTAACACCCATAAACTACCTATGTACCCCTAAACCGAGGTCCCCCCCACATCGCCGCCACTCGATTTAAATTTTTTAACCCCTAATCTGCCGACCGCCACCTACGTTATACTTATGTACCCCTAATCTGCTGCCCCTAACCCCGCCGACCCCTGTATTACATTTATTAACCCCTAACCTGCCCCCCACAACGTCACCGCCAGCTACTTACAATAATTAACCCCTAATCTCCCGACCGCAAAGCGCCGCCACCTACGTTATCCTTATGTACCCCTAATCTGCTGCCCCTAACACCGCCGACCCCTATATTATATTTATTAACCCCTAATCTGCCCCCCTCAACGTCGCCGACACCTGCCTACACTTATTAACCCCTAATCTGCCGAGCGGACCTGAGCGCTACTATAATAAAGTTATTAACCCCTAATCCGCCTCACTAACCCTATCATAAATAGTATTAACCCCTAATCTGCCCTCCCTAACATCGCCGACACCTACCTTCAATTATTAACCCCTAATCTGACGACCGGAGCTCATCGCTACTATAATAAATGGATTAACCCCTAAAGCTAAGTCTAACCCTAACACTAACACCCCCCTAACTTAAATATAATTTACATCTAACGAAATTAATTAACTCTTATTAAATAACTTATTCCTATTTAAAGCTAAATACTTACCTGTAAAATAAATCCTAATATAGCTACAATATAAATTATAATTATATTATAGCTATTTTAGGATTAATATTTATTTTACAGGCAACTTTGTAATTATTTTAACCAGGTACAATAGCTATTAAATAGTTAAGAACTATTTAATAGTTACCTAGTTAAAATAATAACAAATTTACCTGTAAAATAAATCCTAACCTAAGATATAATTAAACCTAACACTACCCTATCAATAAATTAATTAAATAAACTACCTACAATTACCTACAATTAACCTAACACTACACTATCAATAAATTAAATTAATTAAACACAATTCCTACAAAAAAATACAATTAAATAAACTAGCTAAAGTACAAAAAATAAAAAAGAACTAAGTTACAAAAAATAAAAAAATATTTACAAACATCAGAAAATTATTACAACAATTTTAAACTAATTACACCTACTCTAAGCCCCCTAATAAAATAACAAAGACCCCCAAAATAAAAAATTCCCTACCCTATTCTAAATTAAAAAAGTTAAAAGCCAATAGAATGCGAGCTCAATCTGATTGGCTGATTGGATCAGCCAATCGGATTGAACTTGATTCTGATTGGCTGATTCCATCAGCCAATCAGAATATTCCTACCTTAATTCCGATTGGCTGATAGAATCCTATCCCTTGAAAGGGAATTCAAGGGACGCCATCTTGGATGACGTCCCTTAAAGGAACCGTCATTCGTCGGGAGACAACGGAAGAAGAGGATGGATCCGCGTCGCCTGCTTCAAGATGGACCCGCTCCGCACCGGATGCAAGAAGATCGAAGATGCCGCTTGGAGAAGATGTTTGCCGGTCCGGATGTCCTCTTCTTGCCGGATAGGAGGAAGACTTTGGAGCCTCTTCTGGACCTCTTCAGCCACCGGATGATGGATCGCCAACCCCCGCTTGGGTTGGATGAAGATGTTGGAGCCAGGACGGATCGGTGATACCTGGATGGTGAAGACAAGGTAGGAAGATCTTCAGGGGCTTAGTGTTAGGTTTATTTAAGGGGGGTTTGGGCTAGATTAGGGGTATGTGGGTGGTGGGTTGTAATGTTGGGGGGGGGGGTATTGTATGTGTTTTTTTTACAGGCAAAAGAGCTGAAATTCTTGGGGCATGCCCCGCAAAGGGCCCTGTTCAGGGCTGGTAAGGTAAAAGAGCTTTTAACTTTTTTAATTTAGAATAGGGTAGGGAATTTTTTATTTTGGGGGTCTTTGTTATTTTATTAGGGGGCTTAGAGTAGGTGTAATTAGTTTAAAATTGTTGTAATAATTTTCTGATGTTTGTAAACATTGTTTTATTTTTTGTAACTTAGTTCTTTTTTATTTTTTGTACTTTAGCTAGTTTATTTAATTCTATTTATTTGTAGGAATTGTGTTTAATTAATTTATTGATAGTGTAGTGTTAGGTTAATTGTAGGTAATTGTAGGTAGTTTATTTAATTAATTTATTGATAGGGTAGTGTTAGGTTTAATTATATCTTAGGTTAGGATTTATTTTACAGGTAAATTTGTTATTATTTTAACTAGGTAACTATTAAATAGTTCTTAACTATTTAATAGCTATTGTACCTGGTTAAAATAATTACAAAGTTGCCTGTAAAATAAATATTAATCCTAAAATAGCTATAATATAATTATAATTTATATTGTAGCTATATTAGGGTTTATTTTACAGGTAAGTATTTAGCTTTAAATAGGAATAAGTTATTTAATAAGAGTTAATTAATTTCGTTAGATGTAAATTATATTTAAGTTAGGGGGGTGTTAGTGTTAGGGTTAGACTTAGCTTTAGGGGTTAATACATTTATTATAGTAGCGATGAGCTACGGTCGTCAGATTAGGGGTTAATAATTGAAGTTAGGTGTCGGCGATGTTAGGGAGGGCAGATTAGGGGTTAATACTATTTATGATAGGGTTAGTGAGGCGGGTTAGGGGTTAATAACTTTATTATAGTAGCGGTGCGGTCCGCTCGGCAGATTAGGGGTTAATAAGTGTAGGCAGGTGTCGGCGACGTTGTGGGGGGCAGATTAGGGGTTAATAAATATAATATAGGGGTCGGCGATGTTAGGGCAGCAGATTAGGGGTACATAGGGATAACGTAGGTTGCGGCGGTTTACGGAGCGGCAGATTAGGGGTTAAAAAAAATATGCAGGGGTCAGCGATAGCGGTAGCGGCAGATTAGGGGTTAATAAGTGTAAGGTTAGGGGTGTTTAGACTCGGGGTACATGTTAGAGTGTTAGGTGCAGACGTAGGAAGTGTTTCCCCATAGGAAACAATGGGGCTGCGTTAGGAGCTGAACGCTGCTTTTTTGCAGGTGTTAGGTTTTTTTTCAGCTCAAACAGCCCCATTGTTTCCTATGGGGATATCATGCACGAGCACGTTTTTGAGGCTGGCCGCGTCCGTAAGCAACTCTGGTATCGAGAGTTGCATTTGCGGTAAAAATGCTCTACGCTCCTTTTTTGGAGCCTAACGCAGCATTTGTTTGAACTCTCGATACCAGAGTTACATTTATGGTGCGGCCAGAAAAAAGCCCGCGGAGCGTTAACAGCCCTTCTACCGCCAAACTCCAAATCTAGGCCTCTGATGGCAATTAGGGTTCTTTATTGCCCATGTACTCGAGCGAGAAGTTTAGGTTTCTGTTCCCACCTATTTCCTATTTGTAATGGCACCTGGCAGGTATGCCAGATACCCCTTTCTTATTTTCTCTGGTGATAAAACCTCTAATGCCATCCAACAAAGCCCTCACATTCATGGGTCATTGCTCCATGATACTCAGCAGAAATTTGTTTTATTTGCAAATGACTTGACAAATTTCCTTACTGATTCTGATGATTCTGTCCTGGAACTATTAAACTATTTTGGTTGTCTAGCTAAAATGAAAGCCTATTCTATTGGTCTTTCTTTTCAAGAGTGGCACTGTCTGAGGGAGAGATATCTTAAGCTGTCTGCTAGTGGGGGTGTACCTCTTACATGACTGATGTGAAGTTTGAAAGAGTAGAAGTGTTTACTATTACTATCTAAATTGCACTTTTCAGAGATCTTGTGACTAGGTAGAGTTAAGGAGGCGAAAATAAAAAATTTTACCCACACTTTTTCTTAAAACATTCCGGGCTAGATTACGGGCTATATTACAATTTGGAGCACTAAATTATACCAGTCATTACAAGTGGCTTGTTATGGTTACCGCAAGCTCGCGGTAGCAACTAGCGCTTAGAAAATTAACCAAAGATCGGATAATCATATACATATATATTTATAAATGCTGCCCATCGCTGCGCTTCTAGAAAGCAATACTCCACTTGTAATCTGGACCTCCATGTTATTATTAATAGATATACACAGTGAGAAGCACACTCACAGGAATGAACAACCAGTTCAATACCATTGTTAGCCTGTTCTATGGTGATTTACTACCTGGGTGCAGTTTTTCGTTCCTGTGTGTGCGCTTCTCTCTGTGTGTATTTAGTCTCCCTAAGGGAAAAAGGGGCAACCAGACTGGACTTCTTGCTCAGTGTGCTTAGAGTAACATGGCTACACCTCACTGACGAGGCCCAATGAAGGCCGAAATGATTGTGTGGGGTTACTGTGTTCCTTGTTCAGAGAGGAATTGCCTGGTATGTTGGTGTTGGACTGACCGTAATAAGCGGGATCAGACTGATGTACTACAGGAAAGTGCTACTATGTGAAAAGCATTACTGGGCTAAAAAGAAGCTGCACCCAGGTGGTAAATCGACATAGAACAGGCTAATAATGGTATTGAGCTAGCTTTTCGTTCCTGAGAGTGCGCCTCTCTCTGTGTGTATTATTAATAGATATGACAGGCAACCCACAGTATTGATTCATTTTCTACAGAATACCTTTGCGATGAGAGCTACTGCATGTCAATAAGTTGTTATATTAGAAGGTTGTCATGCTTTCCTATGGCTTGGATTGGGTTTGCTAGGTGGTTGGAAGTGGAGAAGGTTTCTCTTCCATTCAGTATGTGGTAAGAAAATATTTTGGGGATTCTCCCCATCAGTGTGCTGCACTAATGAGATCAGAACTTCAGCAAGATGTGGATGAAATTTAAATATTGGTCAATGAGGAGCCTCACTCATCTTCTGTGACTTGGTGTCTCTTTTTTCTGCCTAGCAAACTTCCACTTGCAATTTGGATAGAATCACCTAGAAAAGAAGTTTGAGATTTGTATTTTGCAGGTTCTAGTTTCTCATCCCAATATTCTTGAATTCTGTTCATTAGAAAGCTAATTTTGAGTACTATTGTCTACTTTATATGCTGTCTTGGAGTTTTTCAAAATCAGATATTAGGTCTTTAATGATCTTAGAATCCAGGTGGAGATGTAGTGCTCAACTTTATAACTTTAAAATGAGTTACGTTAAAGATTGAGAAATTATCTGAGCATTGCCTTTAAATTGATAGATTGGCAAGTAGTAGTTCCCCTAAATACATCTACTATTGACTGTGTCATAATGTTTTATTTATTAATCTAGTAAAGCCTTAAATGTCAGCTTCTTCATTGCAAGATTTGATCAGATATTGCTTTCTGTGTACCTACATGTGTTTAATTGGTTTTATTTTGGATATTGATGTTGTGTTAATGTGCACTGTTGACTTTTCCTCTTCAGAATGGGTACATTCTCAATAGTCTCCTATGTTAGGATAGTCAGATCTACTTTTGCTATGCCATGCTATACCAGTACAAGTCATGCTGTTATGTGTGACACATGAGGCTTGATATTTATGTTTATATTAACTATTTGTATACATATAGAAAGAATCAACACCATATAAAATACATTGTTATGGGGCAGTGGCCATGACTGGTCACATCATCTGAGGCTGCAGCAGTGGCCAGAATAATCCAACGATTATCTTCTGGAATCTACAGCATCTACACTTATTAAGGCTATTAACAGACAACTACATATCTGCTGAACAGACAGGTATCATTTTTGCTGAGTATATGTCCTCTCAACCTAGATCTTGACAGTAGGGACTCAAGGCGGCAGCCCACTAGGAGACCTAAGACCCGCCCCCCCCCCCCCCCCGAGCTTCGGGGTATACAGTCATTTCCAGACGCTCTCAACAGCTATAACTTTAGCCCTACTTTACCATCTAGCAACGATAGCTGCTACATTCAAGTCCAATTTGTGCAATGAATTCCAAAATAACCTCAGGAAACAGTCCCAACATAATGGACGCCATAGAGCGCTGGGAACAGAGCACAATTCTATCAATCACTTAACATTTTCGTGATCATAGGCAACACTTTAATGTTGTGCTGACTACACTGCAGCCAGAGTTGAAAAGACCAGTGGAGGTTTTCCTTGCACCACCTGACATTGATAGTATATGTCTTGCACTTACAGTACCACAGAAAATATAGAAAAAGTCTCCCTACAGACAGCAATCCCATTTACCTCAGCAAAGATATCCGGCAAAGTCTCACAGGGTGTACAGTGCATTGCTTTTTGCAATGACCGATGCCAGAAGACCGATGTGAGCTTTGTGGTCCTCGAGAGGGACATTCATTTGGGGACAATTCCACAGCTGGGTTTATTAAATACAGAGACATCCCATGCTCTATGGGATGGGATCCTAGATGGGAGAGATCTGCTCCCTCCTGAAGAACTATCATCAGATATATTGGACCGTGTAGTTGCTTCTGCACACTATCTGAAGAGAAATGCAAGCTCCATGCTTCTCTTTGGAAGAAACGTGAGAAACTAACAGCTTTCACTAACAGTGAAGAGGAGTGGTACTGGAGATGTCAGACCCTTAATCATCAAAGACTTGCTGAATGCAGTTTTACTGCCGGACTACTTTGCATTGTATAGCTTCAAAGGCGAATTGTTTTTGCTGGACCCCATGCAATGCTGAAGTCGATTAGGTATAGGCTGAAGCATGAGGCAGACTATTGTTTCTTGCCTCTAGTGTTACAAAGGCTTTGTGTTATACTTTGTTCAGTATCTAAGCCTTTTCATATGGTATGTAGTATTTAGCAGAAGTATATGTCTATCATGCTTGTTATTAATCAGTAAGTGTTCCTTTTAGGATCAGTTTAAACAGCCCTACTTCTGTAAACCAACAAAATATAGATATTAACATACAGGGAGTGCAGAATTATTAGGCAAATGAGTATTTTGACCACATCATCCTCTTTATGCATGTTGTCTTACTCCAAGCTGTATAGGCTTGAAAGCCTACTACCAATTAAGCATATTAGGTGATGTGCATCTCTGTAATGAGAAGGGGTGTGGTCTAATGACATCAACACCCTATATCAGGTGTGCATAATTATTAGGCAACTTCCTTTCCTTTGGCAAAATGGGTCAAAAGAAGGACTTGACAGGCTCAGAAAAGTCACAAATAGTGAGATATCTTGCAGAGGGATGCAGCACTCTTAAAATTGCAAAGCTTCTGAAGCGTGATCATCGAACAATCAAGCGTTTCATTCAAAATAGTCAACAGGGTCGCAAGAAGCGTGTGGAAAAACCAAGGCGCAAAATAACTGCCCATGAACTGAATAAAGTCAAGCGTGCAGCTGCCAAGATGCCACTTGCCACCAGTTTGGCCATATTTCAGAGCTGCAACATCACTGGAGTGCCCAAAAGCACAAGGTGTGCAATACTCAGAGACATGGCCAAGGTAAGAAAGGCTGAAAGACGACCACCACTGAACAAGACACACAAGCTGAAACGTCAAGACTGGGCCAAGAAATATCTCAAGACTGATTTTTCTAAGGTTTTATG
This sequence comes from Bombina bombina, assembly GCF_027579735.1. Taxonomy (NCBI): domain Eukaryota; kingdom Metazoa; phylum Chordata; class Amphibia; order Anura; family Bombinatoridae; genus Bombina; species Bombina bombina. Next base: position 1,280,490,381 of record NC_069499.1, on the reverse strand, counting down.
GACTGATGAAATGAGAGTGAGTCTTGATGGGCCAGATGGATGGGCCCGTGGCTGGATTGGTAAAGGGCAGAGAGCTCCGGTCCGACTCAGACGCCAGCAAGGTGGAGGTGGAGTACTGGTTTGGGCTGGTATCATCAAAGATGAGCTTGTGGGGCCTTTTCAGGTTGAGGATGGAGTCAAGCTCAACTCCCAGTCCTACTGCCAGTTTCTGGAAGACACCTTCTTCAAGCAGTGGTACAGGAAGAAGTCTGCATCCTTCAAGAAAAACATGATTTTCATGCAGGACAATGCTCCATCACACGCGTCCAAGTACTCCACAGCGTGGCTGGCAAGAAAGGGTATAAAAGAAGAAAATCTAATGACATGGCCTCCTTGTTCACCTGATCTGAACCCCATTGAGAACCTGTGGTCCATCATCAAATGTGAGATTTACAAGGAGGGAAAACAGTACACCTCTCTGAACAGTGTCTGGGAGGCTGTGGTTGCTGCTGCACGCAATGTTGATGGTGAACAGATCAAAACACTGACAGAATCCATGGATGGCAGGCTTTTGAGTGTCCTTGCAAAGAAAGGTGGCTATATTGGTCACTGATTTGTTTTTGTTTTGTTTTTGAATGTCAGAAATGTATATTTGTGAATGTTGAGATGTTATATTGGTTTCACTGGTAAAAATAAATAATTGAAATGGGTATATATTTGTTTTTTGTTAAGTTGCCTAATAATTATGCACAGTAATAGTCACCTACACACACAGATATCCCCCTAAAATAGCTATAACTAAAAACAAACTAAAAACTACTTCCAAAACTATTCAGCTTTGATATTAATGAGTTTTTCGGGTTCATTGAGAACATGGTTGTTGTTCAATAATAAAATTAATCCTCAAAAATACAACTTGCCTAATAATTCTGCACTCCCTGTATTCCTCTTGTTCCAGCTAGCTAATTATTAGTAATATTGCCCGCTCAGGGATGTTATCCATATAAGTTATTATTGTAGAGACAGGGGAAAATGTGAAAGTTTATTATTAGGCAACACCTTGTACCCAGACTGGCAGGGAGCTGTTGGTCAATGCATCTTTTTTAAAGTTTTTATTGTTTTTGAGCTCTTTTACCCTGTAATCAGTGTGTGGTTTTCAAAATAAATATTTTTGCATTGGAGGCTCGCTGGATTTTTTTGCTTATGATCTTTAACACCTTGTACCCACCTTATTATAAATTTATTGAAAATATTTCCCAATTATAAGTGGGTTCTTAAGTCAATGTACTCCTTCCTATCGTTTAGCTTTATCAAAGCCATAAATATATTCCCATAGTTTACGGTACTATAATTCTCCCTATGCCCTTGATGTTATGGTCTCTTATTTAGTGTCTAAAGCAGAGATTCCCAAACCCAGTCTTCAGGACCCTTACGGCTAGATTTAGAGTTTTGTCGGTAAAGACCCGCGTATCTAACGCTGGCTTTTTTCTGGCCGCACCTTTAAAATAACTCTGGTATTGAGAGTCCACAGAATGGCTGCGTTAGGCTCCAAAAAAGGAGCGTAGAGCATATTTAACGCAACTTCAACTCTCGATACCAGAGTTGCTTACGGACGCGGCCAGCCTCAAAAACGTGCTCGTACACGATTCCCCCATAGGAAACAATGGGGCTGTTTGAGCTGAAAAAAAACCTAACACCTGCAAAAAAGCCGCGTTCAGCTCCTAACGCAGCCCCATTGTTTGCTATGGGGAAACACTTCCTACGTCTGCACCTAACACCCTAACATGTACCCTGAGTCTAAACACCCCTAACCTTACACTTATTAACCCCTATTCTGCCGCCCCCGCTATCGCTGACCCCTGCATATTATTTTTAACCCCTAATCTGCCACTCCGTAAACCGCCGCTACTTACATTATCCCTATGTACCCCTAATCTGCTGCCCCTAACATCGCCGAAACCTATATTATATTTATTAACCCCTAATCTGCCCCCCACAACGTCGCCTGCACCTGCCTACACTTATTAACCCCTAATCCTCCGACCGGACCGCACCGCTATTATAATAAAGTTATTAACCCCTAATCCGCCTCACTAACCCTATAATAAATAGTATTAACCCCTAATCTGCCCTCCCTAACATCGCCGACACCTAACTTCAATTATTAACCCCTAATCTGCCGACCGGACCTCACCGCTACTCTAATAAATGTATTAACCCCTAAAGCTAAGTCTAACCCTAACACTAACACCCCCCTAAATTAAATATAATTTTAATCTAACGAAATTAATTAACTCTTATTAAATAAATTATTCCTATTTAAAGCTAAATACTTACCTGTAAAATAAATCCTAATATAGCTACAATATAAATTATAATGATATTATAGCTATTTTAGGATTAATATTTATTTTACAGGTAACTTTGTATTTATTTTAACCAGGTACAATAGCTATTAAATAGTTAAGAACTATTTAATAGCTAAAATAGTTAAAATAATTACAAATTTACCTGTAAAATAAATCCTAACCTAAGTTACAATTAAACCTAACACTACACTATCAATAAATAAATTAAATAAAATACCTATAATTATCTACAATTAAACCTAACACTACACTATCAATAAATAAATTAAATACAATTCCTACAAATAAATACAATGAAATAAACTAACTAAAGTACCAAAAATAAAAAAGAACTAAGTTACAAAAAATAAAAAAATATTTACAAACATTAGAAATATATTACAACAATTTTAAACTAATTACACCTACTCTAAGACCCCTAATAAAATAACAAAGCCCCCCAAAATAAAAAAAATGCCCTACCCTATTCTAAATTACTAAAGTTCACAGCTCTTTTACTTTTCCAGCCCTGAACAGGGCCCTTTGCGGGGCAAGCCCCAAGAAGTTCAGCTCTTTTGCCTAAAAAAAAACATACAATACCCCCCCCCCCAACATTGCAACCCACATACCCCTAATCTAACCCAAACCCCCCTTAAATAAACCTAACACTAAGCCCCTGAAGATCGGAACAGCCAATAGAATGCGAGCTCAATCTGATTGGCTGATTGGATCAGCCAATCGGATTGAACTTGATTCTGATTGGCTGATTCCATCAGCCAATCAGAATATTCCTACCTTAATTCCGATTGGCTGATAGAATCCTATCAGCCAATCGGAATTCGAGGGACGCCATCTTGGATGACGTCATTTAAAGGAACCATCATTCATCGTTCAGTCATCGGCCAGGATGGATGTTCCGCGTCGGAGGTCTTCAGGATGCTGCCGCTCCGCTCCGGATGGATGACGATAGAAGATTCCGCTTGGATGAAGACTTCAATCGGATGGAAGACCTCTTCTGCCCCGCTTGGATGAAGACTTCTACCGGATGGAGGACCTCTTCTTGCTCCGCTTGGATGAAGAATTTGGCTCGGCTGGGTGAAGACGACTCAAGGTAGGGAGATCTTCAGGGGCTTAGTGTTAGGTTTATTTAAGGGGGGTTTGGGTTAGATTAGGGGTATGTGGGTGGTGGGTTGTAATGTTGGGGGGGGGTATTGTATATTTTTTTTTACAGGCAAAAGAGCTGAACTTCTTGGGGCATGCCCCGCAAAGGGCCCTGTTCAGGGCTGGTAAGGTAAAAGAGCTTTGAACTTTAGTAATTTAGAATAGGGTATGGCATTTTTTTATTTTGGGGGGCTTTGTTATTTTATTAGGGGGCTTAGAGTAGGTGTAATTAGTTTAAAATTGTTGTAATATATTTCTAATGTTTGTAAATATTTTTTTATTTTTTGTAACTTAGTTCTTTTTTATTTTTTGGTACTTTAGTTAGTTTATTTCATTGCATTTATTTGTAGGAATTGTATTTAATTTATTTATTGATAGTGTAGTGTTAGGTTTAATTGTAGATAATTATAGGTATTTTATTTAATTTATTTATTGATAGTGTAGTGTTAGGTTTAATTGTAACTTAGGTTAGGATTTATTTTACAGGTAAATTTGTAATTATTTTAACTATTTTAGCTATTAAATAGTTCTTAACTATTTAATAGCTATTGTACCTGGTTAAAATAAATACAAAGTTACCTGTAAAATAAATATTAATCCTAAAATAGCTATAATATCATTATAATTTATATTGTAGCTATATTAGGATTTATTTTACAGGTAAGTATTTAGCTTTAAATAGGAATAATTTATTTAATAAGAGTTAATTAATTTCGTTAGATTAAAATTATATTTAATTTAGGGGGGTGTTAGTGTTAGGGTTAGACTTAGCTTTAGGGGTTAATACATTTATTAGAATAGCGGTGAGCTCCAGTCGGCAGATTAGGGGTTAATAATTGAAGTTAGGTGTTGGCGATGTTAGGGAGGGCAGATTAGGGGTTAATACTATTTATTATAGGGTTATTGAGGCGGGAGTGAGGTTAATAACTTTATTATAGTAGTTGTGCAGTCCGCTCGGCAGATTAGGGGTTAATAAGTGTAGGCAGGTGGAGGCGACGTTGAGGGGGGCAGATTAGGGGTTAATAAATATAATATAGGGGTCGGCGGTGTTAGGGACAGCAGATTAGGGGTACATAGCTATAATGTAGGTGGCGGCTCTTTGCGGTCGGCAGATTAGGGGTTAATTATTGTAGGTAGCTGGCTGCGACGTTGTGGGGGGCAGGTTAGGGGTTAATAAATATAATATAGGGGTCGGCGGTGTTAGGGGCAGCAGATTAGGGGTACATAAGTATAACGTAGGTGGCGGTCGGCAGATTAGGGGTTAAAAAATTTTATTCGAGTGTGGGGGGGCCTCGGTTTAGGGGTACATAGGTAGTTTATGGGTGTTAGTGTACTTTAGAGCACAGTAGTTAAGAGCTTTATGAACCGGCGTTAGCCCAGAAAGCTCTTAAAGGGACACTAAACCCAATTTTTTTCTTTCCCAATTCATATAGAGCATGCAATTTTAAGCAACTTTCCAATTTACTCCTAGTATCAATTTTTCTTTGTTCTCTTGTTATCTTTATTTAAAAAGCAGGAATGTGGTGCAGCCCATTTTTGGTTGAGAACCTGGGTTATGCTTGCTTATTGGTGGGTAAATCGAAGCTTCCATTAAGCAAGCGCTATCCATGGTGCTGAATCTAAAATGGGCTGGCTGCTAAAATTTACATTCCTGCTTTGTAAAATAAAGATCGCAAGAGAACGAAGAAAAATTGATAACAGGAGTAAATTAGAAAGTTGCTTAAAATGTCATGCTCTATCTAAATCATCAAAGAAAAAAAATTGGGTTCAGTGTCCCTTTAACTACTTACTTTTTTCTGCGGCTGGAGTTTTGTCGTTAGCTTTCTAACGCTCACTTCAGACACGACTCTAAATACCGGAAAGATCCCATTGAAAAGATAGGATATGCAATTGACGTAAGGGGATCTGTGGTATGGAAAAGTCGCGGCTGAAAAGTGAGCGTTAGACCCTTTTTTTAATGACTCCAAATACCGGCTGTAGCCTAAAACCAGCGTTAGGAGCCTCTAACGCTGGTTTTCACAGCTACCGCCAAACTCTAAATCTAGGCCTTATTTAGGCCAGATATTCATTATATCTTAACTAGAGAGCATGTGAAACAATCAGCTCACCCATCAGCTGATTATTTCACTTGTGCTCTAGTTAAGATATAAAGGGTCCTGAGGACTGGGTTTGGGAAACACTGGTCTAAAGGTATACTTTTTGGCTGTACTAATTTACTACAAGCTGTCTGCGGCTGGGACAGAATGTTGTAACTATATTATAAAACACAGGCAAAATGACTTTACAGGTTTGAAATAACAAATAGGACAGACCTAGGTTTTAGGTGTAAACTTATCATTATGCATTTCAGCTATAGCATACACACATAGTACAGAAATATGGTCCATAAATGTCTCAGAGCAGAGGGTCCACTATAATATTTATTAGGGCTGTCAAACTCTTTATACTCTTATGCTCAGTATGGGTAGTCCCTTTGTACATATATGGGCATAAACTATGCTTATTTTTATCCTTTATTTTCTCTTTACGCTTGTCATTCAGCACACACATTATATATCTTTATTACAAAATATATTTTCATAAGCTGCATCTCGTTTAGAAGTATATTTAAACATCTGCTATTTCACTCATCACCATACAACTTATATTTTACTGTATTATATAGCAGTATATAACTTATGTTACTTAATAGTCTTGTTATTGTGTAAAGGTCCAACAGTGACCGTTTTTAAATAATTTTACTTCATCTAAGTGTAATTGCAGTTTATCTGGGTCCATGAGGGATCCTTTGTATAACGAGAGGAATTAACGATGTTTAAAAATGGTTCCAACTCATAATGTTCAGTACAATTACTGTTATTTCTTTTATCTTTATTGATAACAGTTAGCAGCATGTAGAAATGACATATTTATGTATTTTGTTGCTATGGCATAATAATGTCAACTATATCTTTCATTATTTCTGTAAAATGTTTGCTTCAATTCTGTATTTCCTAACAACCTTAATAAAAAAAATAAAAAAATAAAAAATACATTGTCTTATAAAGTAAAAATGTACTTTATTACCCATAGGTTAGTTATTTTTTTAAAGTGTGAACACATCAACAATAAAAAAAATTCTCTTGTACTTTAAATTTAGTATATCAAAACCTAAATACATATAAACATAGTTACATGGTAGATGAGGCTCAAAGAAGACAAAAGTTAATCAAGGACAAACTGCACGTATCTTCTTGTATCCCTACTTTTATTATCTAAATATAGAAAAAGTAAACCTTGTATAAAATACATTAAATAAAGTTAATATTATGTTAGGTTAGGACATTGTGTGCAAATCAAGAGGTTATTTTTTTCAAACTACAAACATCAACAATAAACAAAAGATGAGGCTGAAATAAGACAAATGTCCATCAAGTTGAACCTCACAGATCCTATGTGATTTTCTGTTTTGAAATAAAACTGCCAGTAATATCCTACCAATTTTCCACAAACAATAATAACCTTGCATTCTATATTGTCCAGCGATCAAAGGTCGGGATTCTTTACTTGCTGATTGCTGCCCTTTATCTGATGTAAGAACCTGTCCCTTTAAATCCTCCATGTTGTTTGTACTAAATGCTCAGACATTAGGGGTGGAGCCTTTCTCTTTAAATCCTCCATGTTGTTTGTACTAAATGCTCAGACATTAGGGGTGGAGCCTTTCTCTTTAAATCCTCCATGTTGTTTGAACTAAGTGCTCAGAAAATTGTGTACTTAGTACCTGTTTCTTAGCATTTGTATCCTATTTACCTTTCTGAATTTGGATTCCTAAACCAGGCTAACCTTCTTGGAGTCCTCCTTTGCCTCATGCCTTTTGTTGATGTTTGGATTAAGGACTGATCTCTGTGTTTGACCCTGGCTAGTTCACCGGACTCTGCTATTGCCTTACCCCATCTGTACTTTGCTGATGGACTGTCTTTATGTTACATGACCTGGGCCTGCTACTGGATTTTACTTGCTGACTTATTTTATTTTATAACCTGTGCAGTAAACTTGATGGGAATTTTCCTTTTAATTAGAGATGCCACAGCAAAAAAAAAAAATCCACATACAAAACATAGACGTTTTGTTTTGTTTTGTTACAAATGCATAAGAAGAGTTAGCTTTAAAAGGTAAAATACTGACTTATAGGGGCCGAATTATCATGGTCCAAATGGGGCCAAATACCCCTGTTTCTGCGAAACAGGAGTTAAGAACGCTACTCCTTAACTTGTCCCCCGCCTCTGAGATTGCGGACATCAATCCGCCCGATCTCATATGATTGGGTTGATTGACACCCCCTGCTAGTGGCCAAGAATCTGCAGGGGGCAGCATTGCACAAGCAGTTCCCCAGAACTGCTTGTGCAATGATAAATGCCGACAGCGTATTCTGTTGGCATTTATCGATATCTGGCGGACATGATCGATATAGCGGATCATATCCGCCAGACAAATGATAAATCGGCCCCATAGTGTGCTGGGGAGCCGTACTAATCCCAGACCTTCTCCTGTAGTGCAGGCTCTGGGATCCGCCATGCTAAGCCTCCTATTAGCACGGCCCTGGACTATGTGAAAAAGAGTCAAGATTAGCGCAACTCCCTCAGTGTGCTATAGGTAAATGTAAAACTAGAGGTGACATTTTTTCACATGCAGTAAAGGAATACTTACATTCATTTTAACGAAAACAAATGTAAATGTTACAGAATATTTAGTATTTGTTTACTTTAAACAAATAATGCAGAAACAAATATTCTGAAAAAACGAATTCCGAATCAAATATTTTCGCTGCTATAAAAGTCTAATAAATATTAACCATACAAAATGTTCATGGGTTGGAGCAAGGTGTCTCTCGCCTTTGGAGTTTTTATGCCCTATAAATAGGGTTGCCACCTTTTACTTAAAAAAATACCAGCCATGGGTGAGGGCAGAGGCCACAAAGGAGCGGAGCCAAAATGTTGCATGCCCCTGCCCCCTAAGAGAATTTATACGTTCCACTATCTGATTAGTGTAGCAAGCACCAGGACTTCTAACACCTGTGCAAATATATGTCCTGTACATGAGCACACAAATACATTTATTTAGAGGTTGATTGCTAATTTGGCAAATATTTTCAAAAGGGTTCTCCACCCGATATGTACCTGCTAAGAATCGCTCCAAATCCCAAGCCATCCTAACTGCAAAGCCTCTAATTATGTATGACAATTTGAGAGGTAGTGTGTATTATTTCTAGCTACCATATGTTATGCGTAGCAAATGTAGCCAATTAAAAAGCTCCGGGCAGCCTCATCCGCCTCATTAGGACAGTTTTTACGCAACTGAACCAATACAGCAAAACTATAAAAAAAAAGCTTTCTCAAGCTATTTGAGCCTCCCTATTACGTCATGTCGTTCCCAGCACCCGTCAATTAGACAGTATTCAGAATCGTTTCTCCCTCACTTTAACCCGCCGGGTTCTGTGATTGGGCCACTATGCAGTTGCTAGGAGGAAGTGGTCCGGTAGCTATGGGTGGAGTTAGCTGCTGTTTGGATTTGGAGTAGCGACAAGGAATCCAATGTCGGCGGGTGACAGTGCTTTGCTTACTGGGATTGACATGGAGGCGCTAAGCCGCTAACTTGCATTATCATAATATTTCAGTGTATTTATCTGGTTGTCTTTAATTCTACATGTGCTACAATAGGGGAAGTATACTGGTGGATGTGTCTTGGTTCATAACAGCTGTATATGCGGTCACTGTTACAGGCATTATCACAGCAGAGTATGTAATCATTATGTTGTCCACTACCATATTGTAACAGCTGCACACAAAAAAAACAACTTTTGCATTGCCGGTACTTTACTAATGCCGGCACCGGCTCCTAATCGCAGATTACCGGCTGTGCCGGTAAAATACCGGCTTGGTGGCAACCCTACCTATAAATATTGTACAATGCGCTATTTAGGTTTTGGACTTTGTGTCAGTTTATTGAACAGCAATCAATTTTTTCACTTTGTTTTATTTTTTTCCAATTTTGATTTTAATGTTTTTTAAGGTACATGAAACCCCATTTTTTTTGATGGTTCAGATAGAGCATGCAATTTTAAACAACTTTCCAATTTACTTCTATTATCTAATTTTCTTTGTTTCCTTGTTATCCTTTGTTGAACAGCAAGAAGGTAAGTTCAGGAGTGTGCACGTGTCTGCAGCATTATATGGCAGCAGTTTTGCAACAATGTTATACATTGTCAGAGTATATGAATATTATGATGAATATTACATATGTGTACATATATATATATATATATATATATATATATATATATATATATATATATATGTATATTTTATACACTGTATATGTTAGATGAGACCTCAGGATTAATTGAACATGAGTTTGTTGAACACAGCTTCTAATACACGTCTATCAGGATTGACGATCAGTAGAGCCTTTTGAAGCACGACCCCTGTAGTGTAAAACACACAAACATTTCTTTTCTAAAGGAAATAGCTCAGTGACCCTATTCATTTGACTATATATGCAGATTTTTATAACTTCAGAACATTTGGTGAGGTGAGAAAAGAATGTGTTCAAGGACCCCTTTGGAATTTGACACGTGTGATACAACAGTTCTATCTCACTGAATCTCTATTTGAAGACGTACTGCAAAACCCCATCTTGGGGGAAGGTGACAAAAATAAAATTAAATACATTTTGCAAGGGGAACAATGCCAGTTTTCCATGTATGCTTAAAATGGTTCATGATATATATATTGAAATTAAGCACATTGTATTAAATAGATAATTGCTGCAGGGGATATTTATATAGGAAATAAATTCAGATATACATAGAAATGATATATATGTTTTGAAAACATAAAAGATCTTACTTAGCCTCTGTGTTTTTAAGAATATAAATAAATACTTATGGACCATACACATATTAATGCTTGGATCATCTCTAATAATTATTTCTATTTTTATTGCAGACAACCATTGGTCATGAGCATCAATCTATGCACTTAGAAAGAGACGGAATGCCGCATGAAATTAATTAAGTCATATCATATAAACGTGCAAATAAATGTTTATAAAGTTTCGCATACATCTTTTAAAATATAGTGAGATGAAAATATGGAAGTTACTTTGATGTGATATGACTATGAGATATATATTTGATGTGATATAACTATGAAATATAAGTTATTTTGATTAAAAGTGTTAGATATATGTGATGTTTCATATCAAAATGATCAGAAAATTCATAAAACCCTACCCTATCTAAAACAAATATTATGAATAATTGCTGTAGAAAGGTATGGTCTGATTAAATAACCATTTTATGAAAATAATCAACTTACTTAAAAATGTTTAGAAATGTGAAGGTGAATTTGTGTTGTTTGTAAAATGCTGCCACCTGGTGTTGCCATGAGAGAACTACAGCCAGAAAGCTTTTTGGCTGTTGGAAATGGGATATTCAGATTATCCAATAGAGGGACAAGGTTTCGAAGGGCCACCCATATTTCACACCAATGATTACACTAATAAGTTGATGCAGAAAGAGAGACTGCTCTACAGAGTTTTGTAACTGACTGAAACTGTTTTGCGTGGGACACAGTCAAACTATAAAAACAAAGTGGGCCATATTTCTCCTATTCCATTGCAATTACACTTATTTTATATGAGGTGTGAAATTGGATCCGTTGCAAAAATTGGAAACTGGATTGCTGTTATTTGGGTGATGTATACAAAAGTTTTACTGTAAGATAAGTCATAGGTATAGCCTTTACAGTTAATAGATTTAAAGAGCAGATTATATTTTTAAACTGTGTGCCATTGTCCTAGATAGCTCTTAGCCTACCTATTTGTATGCAAGCATTTAAAGTAAACAATTACTATTGCTGAGCCTGGCAGAGTCAAATAAATAAATTGTATTTTAAATTGGTAATCACAGCCTATATATTATATATATTGTTTAAATCTGTATCTGATTTGCTAAGTAAATCATCTGTGAAAGTTCTGATATTGTAAGTTAATTCTGTATTAGGATAAATTGCAGTTAAATAGCAGAATATATATATATTATCCTATTGTTGAAAGAGCACAGTTTAGAATTGTATTGCTTGGATGTTAAAGGTTTTAATCCCATTGTGTTAAATAAATAAGGCTAAATTGTGAAGGTATATTTTTCTGGGTTTTGTAAGAAGGATAGCATATCTTAAGAGTTGGTTTTAACGCATATAAATTTTGTTTCATTTCCTTTAATTACAAATATACTTCAATATGTTTATGGATATTAACTAAATAAAAGAATTCAGATATTTATATTAATTGTATGGTCTAGTAGGTGCATGGTTGATAAGGGTTTCTATTTCTTTGTATTGTGTTTATAACCCTGCCATAAACTTATATATATTATTTGGATAACACTGCTAAGATTTTCATAAATATACTGACATAATAATTGGAGGCACTGCTGAGATTTAATAATATCCATCATAATTGATATAATATATTTGTAAGTAAATAGAAATTATTATAAAAGAGAAAAAAAAAAAAAAAAAAAAAATTCATATTTCGATATTAATATTTTGAAGATATAATTTTTTTTTGAAAGGTTGAAATATTAATTTTCATGTTTCGAGATTGACATTAATATCTTGAAATATTATTAAAGATTAATTTTGAAAAATTAATAAAAATATTAATTTTTCATATTTCAAAATTAATCAAAAATATTGATTTTTCATATTTTCAAAGTTAATCAAAAATATTAATTTTTCATATTTCGGAATATTAATTTTTCATATTTCAAAATTAATAATATATATATTTTTTTTTTAAATATAAAATTTTTCCTCCTCTCTTTTTATTGGCAAAAATTGTATTAGTGTTTTAGTTTAACTAAGTACTAAACCAATATAATAATGTCTGTAGCCAGAAGTGACTCATTTAATTCTATACATAGCAATGAGAATGGTCCCATTACAGTACCCATTACTAAAGGTCAGGTCCTTAAGAAAGATATCTTAAGTTACATTAAAGGGAAGTTAAATATTGCTGGTGAATTAAATGATTTTGTGGATACGCTTGAAACTAGGGCTAAAAATATTACCGTTAATAATAATATGTGGAATGAAGAGAATGAATTCTTCCAGGAATTATTAATGATTAATCAATGCAAAGCTCCCAAAAAGCGAGACGAACTAATACTAAAATCCTGGCCCCTTTTAATATGCATAATTGACGAAATTTCGTTTTGTGTCACAGACAAATGATTGCAAATACAGGAGCTAGAAAATAGTATTCGTTCCTCGCACAGACGCGAAGAGGGTTTAAAAATAGCTAAAAATAAAATGGATGAATTTGCCCAAAACCTAGCCACCTTAGATAAGCATAATATGGACTTAATCGCGCAGATACAAGATTTAAATAAACAGCTTGCGCAAAGCCAGAGAGAATTAAGCGATTTAAAAAGGTCATATCGCCATAATGAGAACCCCTATATTAGCAGTGAGAATAATGCAGATAATGCTAATTCCTTTAGCGAACGCGGGGGAGGGAAACTCTAACAGAGAAACCCAGAGTAAGTCTGATAAAGTCTATGATTCCCATAAAATAATCACCTTTGTACAACGCGCAGTACCTATATTCTCCAATAAGGGAACAACATCTGTAATTGATCATTTACAGGCTTTTGAAAATGCGTTAGCTATAATGAATGTTACAAGCGAGAAATTGAAAATTGAATTTCTGCCCTGGGTATTTGACAGTAAGCATCACAAATTCTTTGCTTCACTAAAGGATATGAATATTCATTCCTGGAATGGGGTAAAACGACAATGCAGAAAAGAATTCGGGCAATATCGCACTAAAACTGCCGCGAAAATAGCGGTATATGGTTTAAAGTGTCGTGCAAATCAGAGTCCAATCGAATTCCTTTCTGTATTGAAAAATGCGTACAGTATGGCTGAAGATAATCCCAAATTTGACGGCTCAGAATTTGTAAATTTATTTTTTGAAGCCCTGCCTACACCCATCAAAATTAACTTAGCTAGAGATTTTGATGAGGACTGCTCATTGGAATGGCTGATCAAAGAGAGTACAAAATTATACTCTATTCAGCAGTACAGTGAGCAGGGGGTTAAAAAGGAATCAAAACCCAAAATTGTAGCAGAAACTAGGGTGTCACCTAAACCCCTCAATTTGGAGTCTAAAAACAGAACTTATGCAGAGGTGGCCAGTCAAAACAGGCCATCTCCACAGAGGTTTAATTCCGCCCCTCCCCCTACACAGGTTGAGGCGCAGGGAGACTATAACCAAAGTGGGGGACATAATCAGGTGAATAATTACTCACAAAGAGAATACTCACCAAATAATTGGTATCCGCGCAAGGGTAGATACAATAGGCGGCGAAGATATTCTCAGGGTAACCAGACACCCCAGGTATATAATGCTCCCCAAAATACTAATGCTGAACAAGCTGAACCCCAGGGGCAACCACGCCAGAATAGAAATAACGGCCCTGATTCTGAGGGAACCCAATGGTCCAGGAATCAGTACAATGGGGCACCAGGAGATAGGCCCAGGGGTAGAGGTAACTTGTACAATCAGGTAGATATGCTGTTTACCCAGATAAATCAGTTGAGCGAACAAATCGCTAATATGAGTAAAAAATCTACGGCTCAGCAACCGAACAATACTTTTTTAGGGGTACAGCCAGTGGTCAGCAGTGGACCACAGGCACAGTCATAAATACTGCAGTATCACCTGAAGGGGAGGGGAGAGATATACAAAATGTAATAATAAATATCAATTATACTAATCATGTTATCTCCCCACAGACCGGAAACGGACGATTTAGCCGTGATGACAAGCAACCTTATCCGGGAAAAGTTAACAAATCTCTTCCTTTGCAGCACTCTCTTAACCTTATCTCCACAGATGCAGTACACAAGAATCCAGCCGAACCTGTCATAGAGGAAACAGGTAGGTATGAAGATTCTTCTGCATCAGAAAGCATGGCAAACTCAGGTAACACGTGGCGAAGCCCACAAATGTATGCTAACGCCAACTTTATGTGTGAAATGGTAGAAACTGCAGGAAGATATTATATATTAGTTGAGCTGCAAGATTCAGTCTCCAACCCTTTCAGGGGATTAATTGACACTGGGTCACAGGCAACTATCTTATCCCACAGGTACTACACACAGCTAAATGAGCTAACACCCCACAAACCTAAAATAAAAGAATTTGACGGTTCTCTAATAGGTGTTGGGGGTGACTCCCTAAAAGTTTACGGTACTGCATGGTTAAAATTTAAATTGGGGAACAGGGTCATAAGACACCCTGTCATTATAGTGGATCTGCCAACTGATCGTTTAATTATTGGTAGTGATCTCCTGAAACGATTAAGCACCATAATTGATTGCATAAATAATGTAATTTGGTCACAAGTTAAACGGCCTATCAATTATGAAAAATCTGGTATATCTCACGCCCGACATAGCTGTCACGTGGTGGAAGAGAAACCAGATGCTGTGGAGATTCATTTCAGGAATAACTATGTACCTGAAATCACTATTCTACAAATAGATGATCAGACTCCTTTTAGTGGCTCTGATGGTAATACTTTTAAGATTTCGCCCGGAAAGATAGCGAATATCTCCCTAGATGGCGATGTATTAACCATATCACTCCACAAGGGGGATCATAAAATCCCTAAGGGGGGAGGCCACACTCAATACCTCACAGGGATTGAGAGAGTTAAAGAGGATCTATTTATCCCTATACAAGTGCATGACCTTGGTAAAACCAAGTATGCTAAAATAAACTTAAAACAGGAAGCTAGCTATATAAGTGAGGGTTTATTAGCGCAAATAGCTGAACCTAAAGTGATTAAATATCTTTCTCCCCAAGACCACAGTGTCAACGGCCTGGATGACAGGTCTGAAAGCTATAACATCACAGCTAAGTGCTTATTATCTATCTCTATTGGTAATAAGTCAGTGAAGCACCTGTTTTTAGTTTTAAATACTCCCCATAATCAAATATACATTGGCAATGATATCTTACATAGATATGCCATACAAATAGATTTGATTAATTCTTGCCTCTGGAGCAGGTTAAAGGGGGACCCTGAAGTATTTCAGGATGAAAATGCAGCCCTAAAATCAAACCAGCAATTGCCATATGCTGTGAATATGCAGGTATCTAGCGATGTTATAATTCCTGCTGGGGCTGATAAATTTCTTTTACCCTTACAGGTAAAGAGAGGTCAGAAATTAAAAACTTCTGAAACACTGATTTGCCTCTCCCATAGAATACAAAATCTAGGTGTCACAGTGACTTACACTCCTATGGTGAATATTGGAACTATTCCAATACATGTTATTGTACATAACATGACCCCACAGGATATAACCTTATCCAAGGGAACTACCATAGGATATGCACTGGAATCAAGTTATTACACTTTTGGATTCCAGAATAATGTAATTGGGCTAATACCTGAAGGATACCTAACTGAAGAACAATTAATAGAACAATCCTTTGCATCTATGCCAGACGGTCTATTTAATATTCAGTCTATTTATCCCTTCAGCTCAGAGGAAGGCATCTGTAAAATTGAAGAAGCCTCTCTAGTGTTTGATCAGCCAATCAAACAGCAAGATTACGCCAATACCCAGAGTCATGGGAGCAATGTAAATTATAATCAAGGGGATCTCACCTCTAGACTGGAAGAAGCCTATGAAATAGGACAGCCTGAAATCTTTCCAGGATTTCAGCAAATAGTCGAAGAGCAAATATCCTTAGCTAATGGCTGTTCCAGCGATGATGAACGCCAACAGCTGCGAGAACTCCTGATGGAGTACAAGGATATTTTTGCTAAGGATTCTTATGACTGTGGTACTACAGACTTGCACATTGCAAGAATACAAACAGATCCCGATGCGCCACCTGTATTTGTCAAACAATACAGACTTCCCTTAGCCTCATATGATTCTCTTGCAGAGATCATAAGGAATTTGGAAGAAAGAGGTATTATCAGACAGGTGCACAGCTCTTATAATAATCCTATTCTAGGTGTCCTTAAGCCCAATGGACAATGGCGTTTGTGTGCTGACTTAAGACAGCTAAACAAACTAGTATACATGTCTGGCTGGCCTGTACCATACATTGACCAGTGCCTAGCACAAATGTAAGGATCCAAAATATTCACTGCCATTGATTGTGCACAGGGATATTGGACCATAAAGGTACATGAAGAGGACCAATATAAGCTAGCATTCTCCTTCCAAAAGGTCCAATATGCATTTCAAAGACTTCCTTTTGGATACATAAATTCTGGACATGAATTTGCTGTATTCATGCATAAGGCTATGCCTGACGCACTGGAAAGGGGGACCTTATCTTATGTTGATGATGTTTTAATCAAAAGCACAGATTTTGAAAAACACATCGCAGAGCTTAAACATGTCCTCAGCCAACTTAAAAGGGCAGGTGTCAAATTATCCCTGCAAAAAGCTCAATGGTGCCGTACTCGTGTAAACTTCTTGGGACATGAAGTTACCTCTGACGGACTAAATCCCCAGAAGAAAAAGGTGGAAGCAATAGTGAATTCTAAAAACCCAACTAACTTAAAGGTATTGAGATCATTCCTGGGTATGACAAATTATTCTCGCAAATTCATTGATAATTATGCGGAATTAGCTAAACCACTACTACTTCTTCTAAAGAAAGATGTGAAATGGCACTGGAGTGAGTCTCAAGAGACAGCCATCAGAGAGCTGAAGAGAAAACTCACTCAAGCACCTTGCTTAGCGTACCCTGAAGGTGACAAACCTTTCTACTTAGAAACAGGGTACACAGATGTAAGCATGAGTGCTGTTTTATACCAAAAGCATGATGATTTGAACAAAGCCATTGCTTATGCGAGCAAAAATCTATCCCCAGTAGAAATAAAGTTTAACGATTGCGAAAAAGCCCTTTTATCTACTGTATGGGCTCTACAAAATTTCCGCAGCTATATACAGGGCGAGAAAATTATTGTAGAAACGGCCCACCAACCTTTGCTATATTTGCAAAGTGAGAGAATAAGAGATGGGAATTTGTCTAATAGCCGCATAACAGCGTGGACTCTTTCCTTGCAAGGCTGGCCATTAGAAATTCGCTACAAGCAGAATAAAAAGAATCCAGTCGCACAGGGGCTTGCTGAGCTCCACGACTGTACTGCTAGAGATCCTGGGGAAGGATTATCAGAAGATGATTTTCTGGAAGAACAATTGCTTTCCCCATATAAAATGTACAATGAGGACCATTGTCAAACATTACCTTGGGTATATGTTGATGGTTGTTCTTACCATGCCACTATTGATAATGAGCGCAGATTAGTCGCTGGCATTGGTATAACTGGGGCAAACGGATTCTCAAATATATCTGTAGGTTTCAACATTGGACCAAGATCCAGTCAAGTTGCAGAACTAACTGCTGTTTTCAAAACCATTGAAATGGCTATTGAACATGGTATTCATGAATTTGTGATCATAACTGACTCAAATTATGTGCGTGACAGTTTTGTTGAATACCTGCCAACTTGGAAAAGAAATGGCATGCAGAAAAGCAATAACAAACCAGTCAAGCATGGCAAGTTGTTCTGCGAGATTGATAATCTGGTAGTATCCAATGATTTAACCATACACTGGAAAAAGACCAAGGGTCATTCCAGAGTTCTAGGTCCTGATAAGGAAGGAAATGACCTTGCGGACTCATTAGCCAAACAAGGAGCCATAACTGGAGAACTCCTTAATATTGACCACTTAATGGGTGCAATTCAGGTAGAAGCCATCACCAGAAACCAGGCAAAACAACAGAGTGAGCCTAACTTGGTACAATGGAGTCAGGATTCTCCTAGTGAGGACCTGATCACTAGTCAAAAAGAAGACCCCATTGTAGGCATCTTCTATAAACACATAGAAGATCCTGAAAGCAACCCCATCTCAAAAGATGATTGTATTGGCAAAGAAGATCTGAGAATCTTAATAAAATCTAAATCACAATTCAAATTACAGGATGGTTTGTTAATTAGAACCTCCAAAACTGGCATCCAGCAGTGGGTAGTACCCACCAAGTTCCGAGGTCTAATGCTTCAACATGCCCATGATGCTCCCACATCTGGTCATCGCGGTGCCAAACACACGTATGAAATATTACGTGATTACGCTTTTTGTCCACACATGTTGAAAGATGTTCAAACCTACTGTCAAGGTTGTTTAATCTGTCCACAGTTTCAACCCACTGCACCAACGCATAGAGCACCATTGCAGAAAAGGGGGATGGTAATGCCATGGTCAGATATACAAATTGATTTCATTGGCCCGGTAACAAGGTCATCAATAGGTAACAAGTACATGTTAACAGTGACATGCCTGTTCACTAAATGGGTAGAGTGCATTAGTGCACCTAACAATAGTGCTGAAACGTGCAGCATTGCTCATTAACCATGTATTTTCCAGATTTGGTTTGCCCCAAAGAATCGAATCAGATCGGGGGACCCACTTCACTAGCGAAGTGATGACAAAAATGTGGAAAATACTAGGGGTTAAAAGAAAGCTCCATATTGCTTATAAAGCTGCCTCAAGTGGTGGTGTAGAGCGTTACAACCAGTCCATTGTTAAAATCCTCAAAAAGTTTGTGAGTGAAACAGGTAAAGACTGGGATATAAAACTACCTCTAGTCTTAATGGCATTAAGAGCAACTCCAAGTAGTGCTACCAAGATGTCACCTTTTGAACTGATGACTGGTAGAAGAATGGTTCTACCTCAGCATCTGCTGTACCGTACATCAGACCAAAACTTGATAAACGCTGCCAATACACATCAATATGTGGAAAACCTAAGAAAGCACCTGCAATATGCCTTTGCATTTGCTCAAAGGAATTTAGAAAGAGCCGCAACTGCCACTAAAACCTATTATGATCTCAAAACATCCAAAAAGGAATATGAAATAAATGATAAAGTTTATCTTTATAACTTTGGAAGAGATCAGGTTAGGGAGAAGAAATTTCTTCCCTCATGGAAAGGTCCTTTTGTCATTACTGACAAAATATCTCCTGTGGCCTATAAAATACGGATCCCCAAAAATGAAGGTTTCATAGATAAATGGGTACATATCAATCAATTGCGGGCATGTCATCCCAGATCCCAACTACAAGTCATAGAGGGAGAATGAAGTGTCATATCCCCAAATGCACTAAAGACATACTGTAATTTTGAAGATGCCTAACTGATAAACATGAAAGCTCAAAATAACAAACTTTCTTCATAAGAGACTGTCTATGAGGTATACGGTTGATCCTCATCAAATACCACTGACTTTAAGCCAATTCAAATACATGTGTCCTACATCTATTTGAAGTTGGAAGGGGGATTTATGTCAGAGTATATGAATATTATGATGAATATTACATATGTGTACATATATATATATATATATATATATATATATATATATATATATGTATATTTTATACACTGTATATGTTAGATGAGACCTCAGGATTAATTGAACATAAGTTTGTTGAACACAGCTTCTAATACACGTCTATCAGGATTGACGATCAGTAGAGCCTTTTGAAGCACGACCCCTGTAGTGTAAAACACACAAACATTTCTTTTCTAAAGGAAATAGCTCAGTGACCCTATTCATTTGACTATATATGCAGATTTTTATAACTTCAGAACATTTGGTGAGGTGAGAAAAGAATGTGTTCAAGGACCCCTTTGGAATTTGACACGTGTGATACAACAGTTCTATCTCACTGAATCTCTATTTGAAGACGTACTGCAAAACCCCATCTTGGGGGAAGGTGACACAAATAAAATTAAATACATTTTGCAAGGGGAACAATGCCAGTTTTCCATGTATGCTTAAAATGGTTCATGATATATATATTGAAATTAAGCACATTGTATTAAATAGATAATTGCTGCAGGGGATATTTATATAGGAAATAAATTCAGATATACATAGAAATGATATATATGTTTTGAAAACATAAAAGATCTTACTTAGCCTCTGTGTTTTTAAGAATATAAATAAATACTTATGGACCATACACATATTAATGCTTGGATCATCTCTAATAATTATTTCTATTTTTATTGCAGACAACCATTGGTCATGAGCATCAATCTATGCACTTAGAAAGAGACGGAATGCCACATGAAATTAATTAAGTCATATCATATAAACGTGCAAATAAATGTTTATAAAGTTTCACATACATCTTTTAAAATATAGTGAGATGAAAATATGGAAGTTACTTTGATGTGATATGACTATGAGATATATATTTGATGTGATATAACTATGAAATATAAGTTATTTTGATTAAAAATGTTAGATATATGTGATGTTTCATATCAAAATGATCAGAAAATTCATAAAACCCTACCCTATCTAAAACAAATATTATGAATAATTGCTGTAGAAAGGTATGGTCTGATTAAATAACCATTTTATGAAAATAATCAACTTACTTAAAAATGTTTAGAAATGTGAAGGTGAATTTGTGTTGTTTGTAAAATGCTGCCACCTGGTGTTGCCATGAGAGAACTACAGCCAGAAAGCTTTTTGGCTGTTGGAAATGGGATATTCAGATTATCCAATAGAGGGACAAGGTTTCGAAGGGCCACCCATATTTCACACCAATGATTACACTAATAAGTTGATGCAGAAAGAGAGACTGCTCTACAGAGTTTTGTAACTGACTGAAACTGTTTTGCGTGGGACACAGTCAAACTATAAAAACAAAGTGGGCCATATTTCTCCTATTCTATTGCAATTACACTTATTTTATATGAGGTGTGAAATTGGATCCGTTGCAAAAATTGGAAACTGGATTGCTGTTATTTGGGTGATGTATACAAAAGTTTTACTGTAAGATAAGTCATAGGTATAGCCTTTACAGTTAATAGATTTAAAGAGCAGATTATATTTTTAAACTGTGTGCCATTGTCCTAGATAGCTCTTAGCCTACCTATTTGTATGCAAGCATTTAAAGTAAACAATTACTATTGCTGAGCCTGGCAGAGTCAAATAAATAAATTGTATTTTAAATTGGTAATCACAGCCTATAAATTATATATATTGTTTAAATCTGTATCTGATTTGCTAAGTAAATCATCTGTGAAAGTTCTGATATTGTAAGTTAATTCTGTATTAGGATAAATTGCAGTTAAATAGCAGAATATATATATATTATCCTATTGTTGAAAGAGCACAGTTTAGAATTGTATTGCTTGGATGTTAAAGGTTTTAATCCCATTGTGTTAAATAAATAAGGCTAAATTGTGAAGGTATATTTTTCTGGGTTTTGTAAGAAGGATAGCATATCTTAAGAGTTGGTTTTAACGCATATAAATTTTGTTTCATTTCCTTTTATTGCAAATATACTTCAATATGTTTATGGATATTAACTAAATAAAAGAATTCAGATATTTATATTAATTGTATGGTCTAGTAGGTGCATGGTTGATAAGGGTTTCTATTTCTTTGTATTGTGTTTATAACCCTGCCATAAACTTATATATATTATTTGGATAACACTGCTAAAATTTTCATAAATATACTGACAACATTAGCATGAGCACTAGGTGGCAGCACTATTTCCTGTCATGAAGTGCTCAAAACATGTGTACGCTACCTATCTAGATAGCTCTTCAACAAAGAATAACAAGAGAACTAAGCAAATTTGATAATAGAAGTAAATTGGTAACTTTAAAATTGTACTATCTATCCGAATCATGAAAATAAAAATTGGGTTTTATGTCCCTTTAAAGGGACACTAAACCCAAATTTTTTCTTTCATGATTAAGGTAGAGAATACAATTTTAAACAACATTCCAATTTACTTCTATTATCTAATTGGCTTCACTCTTTAGATATTCTTTGTGGAAGAACTAGCAATGCTCATGGGTGAGCCAATCGAACGAGGAGTCTATGTGCAGCCACCAATCAGCAGTTACTGAGCCTATCTAGATATGCTTTTCCGCAAAGGATGTCAAGAGAATGACGCAAAATAGATAATACAAGTAAATTAGAAAGCTGTTTAAAATTGTATGTTCTTTCTAAATCATGAAAGAAAAAAATTGAGTTTTATGTCCCTTTAAGTCTAATACAGACCCCGATGCCAAACTTTCGGCTAGATTACGAGTTGTGCGTTAGGCTGAAAAAGCAGCGTTAACCGGTCCTAACGCTGCTTTTTCACTACCGCTGCTATTACGAGTCTTGAAGGTTTAGGGGCACCGCACACTTCTTTGGCCTTACCGCAAAACGACTTACGTAAACTTCATAAAGCCTTTTTTCTATGGGACTTCCAAAGGGCCGGTATTACGAGTCTGTCCTGGGAGGCCAAAAAGTGAGCGGTACACCCTACCCTGTCAAGATTCCTAACGCATTTAAAAGTCAGTAGTTAAGAGTTTTATTGTACAACGCTGTAGCATAAAACTCATAACTAAAGTGCTAAGAAGTACACTAACACCCATAAACTACCTATTAACCACTAAACTGAGGCTCTCCCGCATCGCAAACACTAAAATAAAATTTTTAACCCCTAATTTGCCGCTCCGGACACCGCCGCCACCTATTTATGAACCCCTAATCTGCTGCCCCCAACATCGCCGACACCTACATTATATTTACTAACCCCTAATCTGCCGCCCCCAATGTCGCCGCAACCTACCTACACTTATTCACCCCTAATCTGCCGCCTCAACGTCGCCACCACTATAATAAACATATTAACCCATAAACCGCCGCACTCACGCCTCGTAAACATAAGTTAAATATTATTAACCCCTAATCTGCCGTCCCTAACATAACCGCCACCTACCTACACTTATTAACCCCTAATCCGCCGCCCCCAATGTCGCCACCACTATACTAAATTTATTAACCCCTAAACCTAAGTCTAAACCTAACCCTAACACCCTCTAACTTAAATATAATTTAAATAAATCTAAATAAAATTACTATCATTAACTAAATTATTCCTATTTAAAACTAAATACTTACCTATAAAATAAACCCTAAGCTAGCTACAATATAACTAATAGTTACATTGTAGCTAGCTTAGGGTTTATTTTTATTTTACAGGCAAGTTTGTATTTATTTTAACTAGGTAGAATAATTACTAAATAGTTATTAACTATTTAATAACTACCCAGCTAAAATAAATACAAATTTACCTATAAAATAAAACCTAACCTAAGTTACAATAACACCTAACACTACAATTAAATAAATTTACTAAATTAAATACAATTACCTAAATTAAATTAGCTAAAGTACAAAAACCCCCACTAAATTACAGAAAATAATAAACAAATTACAGGTATTTAACCTAATTACAGTTAGCTCTTTTGCCGCCCAAAGTCCCTAACCTAAAAATAAAACCCACCCAATACACCCTTAAAAAAAAAAAAAAAACACTAACCCCCTGAAGATCGACTTACAGTTTTGAAGACCGGACATCCATTCTCAATGAAGCGGCAGAAATCTTCATCCAACCGGGCCAAAGTCCTCAACGAAGCCAGGAGAAGTCTTCATCCAAGCCGGGCGAAGTTGTTGTCTAGACGGGCAGAAGTCTTCATCCAGACGGCATCTTCTATCTTCATCCATCCGACGTGGAGCGGGTCCATCTTCAAGACATCCGACACGGAGCATCCTCTTCATCCGACGACTACCCGACGAGTGAAGGTTCCTTTAAGTGATGTCATCCAATATGGCGTCCCTTAGATTCCGATTGGCTGATTGAATTTTATCACCAAATTGGAATTAAGCTAGAAAAAATCCTATTGGCTGATCCAAGCAGCCAATAAGATTGAGCTTGCATTCTATTGGCTGTTCCAATCAGCATCAGCCAATAGGATTTTTTCAACCTTAATTCCGATTGGCTGATAGAATTCTATCAGCCAATCGGAATCTAAGGGACGCCATCTTGGATGACGTCACTTAAAGGAACCTTCATTCGTCAGGTAATCGTTGGATGAAGAGGATGCTCCGCGTTGGATGTCTTGAAGATGGACCCGCTCCGCGTCGGATGGATGAAGATAGAAGATGCCGTCTGGATGAAGACTTCTCCCGGCTTCGTTGAGGACTTCGGCCCGGTTGGATGAAGACTTCTGCCACTTCCTTGAGGATGGATGTCCGGTCTTCATAACTGTAAGTCGATCTTCAGGGGGTTAGTGTTAGGTTTTTTTAAGGGTGTATTGGGTGGGTTTTATTTTTAGGTTAGGGTTTGGGCCTGCAAAAGAGCTAACTGCCCTTTTAAGGCCAATGCCCATCCAAATGCCCTTTTCAGGGCAATGGGGAGCTTAGGTTTTTTTAGATGGTATTTTATTTGGGGGGTTGGTTGTGTGGGTGGTGGGTTTTACTGTTGGGGGGGTTGTTTGTATTTTTTTTACAGGTAAAAGAGCTGATTACTTTGGGGCAATGCCCCACAAAAGGCCCTTTTAAGGGCTATTGGTAGTTTAGTTTAGGCTAGGGTTTTTTATTTTGGGGGGCTTTTTTATTTTGGTAGGGCTATTAGATTAGGTGTAATTAGTTTAAATATCTGTAATTTGCTTATTATTTTCTGTAATTTAGTGTTAGTTTTTTTTGTACTTTAGATAATTTAATTTAATTTAGGTAATTGTATTTAATTTAGTAAATTTATTTCATTATAGTGTAGTGTTAGGTGTTATTGTAACTTAGGTTAGGTTTTTTTTTACAGGTACTTTTGTATTTATTTTAGTTAGGTAGTTAATAACTATTTAATAACTATTGTACCTAGTTAAAATAAATACAAACTTGCCTGTAAAATAAAAATAAACCCTAAACTAGATACAATGTAACTATTAGTTATATTGTAGCTAGCTTAGGGTTTATTTTATAGGTAAGTATTTAGTTTTAAATAGGAATAATGTAGTTAATGATAGTAATTTTATTTAGATTTATTTAAATTATATTTTAGTTAGGGGGTGTTAGGGTTAGGGTTAGACTTAGGTTTAGGGGTTAATACATATACAGGGAGTGCAGAATTATTAGGCAAGTTGTATTTTTGAGGATTAATTTTATTATTGAACAACAACCATGTTCTCAATGAACCCAAAAAACTCATTAATATCAAAGCTGAATAGTTTTGGAAGTAGTTTTTAGTTTGTTTTTAGTTATAGCTATTTTAGGGGGATATCTGTGTGTGCAGGTGACTATTACTGTGCATAATTATTAGGCAACTTAACAAAAAACAAATATATACCCATTTCAATTATTTATTTTTACCAGTGAAACCAATATAACATCTCAACAATCACAAATATAAATTTCTGACATTCAAAAACAAAACAAAAACAAATCAGTGACCAATATAGCCACCTTTCTTTGCAAGGACACTCAAAAGCCTGCCATCCATGGATTCTGTCAGTGTTTTGATCTGTTCACCATCAACATTGCGTGCAGCAGCAACCACAGCCTCCCAGACACTGTTCAGAGAGGTGTACTGTTTTCCCTCCTTGTAAATCTCACATTTGATGATGGACCACAGGTTCTCAATGGGGTTCAGATCAGGTGAACAAGGAGGCCATGTCATTAGATTTTCTTCTTTTATACCCTTTCTTGCCAGCCACGCTGTGGAGTACTTGGATGCGTGTGATGGAGCATTGTCCTGCATGAAAATCATGTTTTTCTTGAAGGATGCAGACTTCTTCCTGTACCACTGCTTGAAGAAGGTGTCTTCCAGAAACTGGCAGTAGGACTGGGAGCTCGACTCCATCCTCAACCCGAAAAGGCCCCACAAGCTCATCTTTGATGATACCAGCCCAAACCAGTACTCCACCTCCACCTTGCTGGCGTCTGAGTCAGACTGGAGCTCTCTGCCCTTTACCAATCCAGCCACGGGCCCATCCATCTGGCCCATCAAGACTCACTCTCACTTCATCAGTCCATAAAACCTTAGAAAAATCAGTCTTGAGATATTTCTTGGCCCAGTCTTGACGTTTCAGCTTGTGTGTCTTGTTCAGTGGTGGTCGTCTTTCAGCCTTTCTTACCTTGGCCATGTCTCTGAGTATTGCACACCATGTGCTTTTGGGCACTCCAGTGATGTTGCAGCTTTGAAATATGGCCAAACTGGTGGCAAGTGGCATCTTGGCAGCTGCACGCTTGACTTTTCTCAGTTCATGGGCAGTTATTTTGCGCCTTGGTTTTTCCACACGCTTCTTGCGACCCTGTTGACTATTTTGAATGAAACGCTTGATTGTTTGATGATCACGCTTCAGAAGCTTTGCAATTTTAAGAGTGCTGCATCCCTTTGCAAGATATCTCACTATTTGTGACTTTTCTGAGCCTGTCAAGTCCTTCTTTTGACCCATTTTGCCAAAGGAAAGGAAGTTGCCTAATAATTATGCACACCTGATATAGGGTGTTGATGTCATTAGACCACACCCCTTCTCATTACAGAGATGCACATCACCTAATATGCTTAATTGGTAGTATAACATGCATAAAGAGGATGATGTGGTCAAAATACTCATTTGCCTAATAATTCTGCACTCCCTGTAGTATAGTGGCGGCGAGGTTGGGGGCGGCATATTAGGGGATAATAAGTGTAGATTGGGGCGGCAGATTAGGGGTTAATAAATATAATGTAGGTGTTGGCGATGTTGGGGGCAGCAGATTAGGGGTTTATAAGTATAATGTAGGTGGCGGCGTTGTCCGGAGCGGCAGATTAGGGGTTAATAAATATAATGCAGGTGTCAGCGATGTAGGGGGCGGCATATTAGGGGTTAATAAGTGTAAGATTAGGGATGTTTAGACTCGGGGTTCATGTTAGGGTGTTAGGTGTAGACATACATTTTATTTCCCCATAGGAATCAATGGGGCTGCGTTAAAGGGACATTAAACACTAAATACATGCTAGATAGAATGATGCATTCAAAGAAAAGATAAGTCCATGACTAGCATGTAGATGTATTTTTTTTTTTAAAGTTTCATTAGTTGTTTAAAAAGTGACAAAATAAGTGTAAAGTTTTAGTGTCTTTAAAACACTGGGAGCTGCCATGTTGTAACTTGTGTTACCTTCTCTGCTGTGGCCAATTAGGGTCAGTTATAAATAGGTCACTAGAGTGTACAGCCAATGGTTGTGCTGGATTTAACAGTGTTCTGCACTTCCATTTCTAACAGGAACTGAAAAGCTCACAATTTCAGAATGGAATTACAGGAAAAGAGTACAAAATAAATAATGAAAGTATATTGCAGAGTTGTTTTATTATATACAATTTATCATTTTATATTACCATCTCAAAGTGTTTAATGTCCCTTTAAGGAGCTTTATGCTGCTTTTTTGCAGGTGTTAGACTTTTTCTCAGCCGGCTCTCCCCTGTTGATTCCTATGGGGAAATCGTACGACCAGCTCACCGCTGACTTAAGCAGCGCTGGTATTGGAGTGCGGTAATGAGTAACATTTTGCTCAACTCTCACTACTTGTCTTTTAACGACGGGTTTGTAAAAACCTGTAATACCAGCGCTGTAGGTAAGTGAGCAGTGAGAGAAAACTGCTCGTTAGCACCGCATAGCCTCTAACACAAAACTCGTAATCTAGCCGTTCATTTTTTTCTTGGTAAGGAAAAGATAACAGTAGAAGCACTGACTGTGCTAGGTCACTGGGACTTCCTGTATTACTTTTGACTCTTTTTCAATATTGGAAAAATGGGATTGGAATTTTGTTTAACAAAGGGATTACAATCTTCCCAAATTAAACACAGCTGAGATAGATAACCATGGAATTTGGCTTTTTTTACCCTAAATCACATGATCAACATACAACATGGCCCCTAGCAGTGAGTACTATAGTATAGTATAGAGTGGCATTTATTTATTGTTTTATTAAAATAAGTTTTAATGTAATTTACTGATAGGTATACATGGGTATTGATATCTGCATTCATTTTGTAACTGTCTTGTAGATATTTTTTATTCATGATTTTACATTTACATATTGATGACAATGTATTTAGTATAATTTATTATTTGGCAGCTCATTAACCCGTATGTGTTAATGATCGATTTGTGGGTGATGAGCATTTATCAAGTGCCTTTGGCTGTTGAACTAGATGTCCCCATTTTGTAATTGATATTAAAGGACCAGCAAATACAGTAGATTTGTATAATCGACAAATGCATGATAACAGCATACACTGTCGGCATTTATCATTGCACCAGCAGTTCTTGTGAACTGCTGGTGCAATGCCGCCCCCTGCAGATTCGCGGCTAGCACGGGGTGTCAATCAACCCGATCGTATTCGATCGGGTTGATTTCTGTCCGCTGCCTCAGAGCAGGCGGACAAGTTATGGTGCTGTTTCATAACTTCTTGATAACTTCTGTTTCCGGTGAGCCTCAAGCTCTATACGGAGCTTGATAAATATGCCCCTTTGTCTGAACTTCAAAAGAGTAGTAGATTTTTTTAGTTATGTCTATTCCACTTCTCCTGTATCATTTGAAAGCCATCAGCCAATCACACATGCATATACGTATATTGTGTGAATTCTTGCACATCCTCAGTGGGAGCTGGTGACTCAAAAAGTGGAAATATAAAAATACTGTGCACATTTTGTTAATGGAAGTAAATTGGAAAGATGTTTACAATTGCATGCTCTATCTGAATCATGAAAGGTTCATTTTGACTTGAGTGTCCCTTTAAGTGGATAACTTGATGTCGGATGGATTGTGATCGCCATTGTCAATTTTGTCCATGCATCCTATGGGGGAATTACCAATATCTGCTCAGAGACAATATTTTTCAAAACGGAAATAGGATCATTGTTTTTGAATCTACTGGTAGTTGTGAATCTACAACGTGTGCAATTACTATAATAATAATCCCAACACTCACCAAACATACGGAAAAATATAAATTTTTATTATGAAAAATGAGAATATAAAGCAGCAGTTAATAAAATGGCCCATATAACATTTTATTAACTGCTGCTTTATATTTTCATTTTTCATAATAAAAATGCTCTATTTCTTCAGTGCATTTTATTTTTATATAAATTCCCTTTGTTCAATATGGGTTTAACACCTGCAAAAAGGAAAAGGTTACGGGGGAATGGCCTGTATTCTATTCAAATTTTACTTTTAATAATACTAAGGTGCATGAACAATTGTTTGTGTGAAGGTCAAAAGTGATCCTTAAAAAAAAACTTGCATCAGGAATGATCCAACCTTTAAACCTGAGAGCAGTAGTCCTTAGATACTGTTGTCTATCATGAGGGGTCCCGCATTTCATTTTAGATCTAATTTGAATAAGATATGCATCTGGTCTAACTTCTCGCTTGAGCATAGTGCTGGCATAAACAGAATTCTGGGGAATGAATTTGATTTTACATTAAATAACCCTCTAAGAAATATGGAATTCAAGAGCATGTATTATACACAAAAGCTATTTTTAAATTCACCCTTAGATGTCATCTATTGCGTGTGAGCCCTGTGACATATATATCAGATGAAGAGTCATAATTTTGTGTGATAACAGCAATTTATATTCCCTGTTAAAATATAAATTAACATCTATATATCCTGTTTTATTACATTTCTAGTACTTTGTTAATAAGCAATATGGTTAAGGTATGCAGTTTGTTTGGAAAAGGGAGGGTGGCTCTCCCTCAATTGTCCAACATTTGTTTTTCCCCAAAGAGCTTTATTTGAAAACAATGATAAAACATGGTACATACACCTTAAATACAGTTTAGGGTTTACATCTTTCACCTGTACAGTCAGCGAAAAATAATGAAAATAAAACAGTGGACATGCAAGGGATGCAGGCGTTACATTCCTAAATATTAGCTTCGAATAAGTCCATCAGGTGCATGATAGGAATACTTTCACAAACTCTATCTTTTCCATTTTCTCTTCTTTTCCTTACATTGATCTTAAACTGTGTATATCAGATAAATGAGTAAGGATTTAACAGTAACTTCTATCAGAGTTATACAGGTACATTTAATAACAAGTAATGTCAATACCAGCCATGGTCACCTTTTTTTTTTTTTCCGTTGGACAGGGCACAGTCAGGAAATGAGCATTTAAAGTAAGTGAGAAAGAGAAAAGCAAGAACAACAAGAGGGAAGGGGAAAAGGGATCACATCCGAAACAAGTACATCTTAAGCGGGAGATGTTATATTGTAGGCCTCCTCTCACAAAGCCACCTAGACGCCTCCGTTCCACATATGGATCAACATTTCGTACTCGTCTGCTTTTGATACAGTCATATAGTGGAATTTTTCCAGCCGCAGGAGGTCACTAACACTCTGTTTCCAATCTCCCACCGTGGGGACCTGTACAGTCTTCCACCGACAGGGGATCAAGGACTTTGCCCCTGTCAGCATTAGCATAAGCAAGGTTTATTTGATAGGATTCTGTATTTTATATGGGAAGTGGAAGAGCAGGACCTCAGGCATCTTAGGGATTTCTTTTTTTTTTTTTTTTTTTTTTAGAAATTTTATTTTATTTTAATTAGTATAACAATATATATAAAACATATTAGATATGTTCAATAAGTTTCTGTACATCGCAACAAAAAAGAAAACAATACAAAAAGGACAGAAGAAAACAACAGAAAAAAAAAGTGTACTAGCATCTGTTACATGCTATATCTATGTATGCGTGTTAATTTAACCCTTCTGTACTATCCCTTTAAGCAAAACCAACAAACAACAAATAAAAACACACAAACAAACAGAAAAAAAAAAAAAAAGTAAAATTTTTTTTTTCTTTTCCCTCTTCTTTAAAACCTTCTCCAAATCCACCCGCGTCCCTCCTTCCCGCTCAGCCAAACACCAGGCCTAACTTAGCTTAATATTTACAATTTGTTCTATTCGCTGTATAAACTCACTGCCCTGAGAGCAGACAAAAACCTTCCAGATATTACAGAACCTTTCCCCTGAGTTCCCTCCTATTTTTAATGTCGTAGGCCGCTTTCATTACTGCATCAAGAAGTAATTTCCTTACTTCCATTATTGACGGAACTTTAGCCATAATCCAGTATCTAAAGATAAGTGTTCTAATAATTGTTACTGCAACCACCAAAAAAATAGTATCTCTATCCCATGAAGAATGGGGTCTAAGAAAAAAAATAGATTCCTTAGTTAAATAAATTTTCCTTTTGAACATAGTGAAGAAAAGAAACTCTACTTTCTTCCAAAATTGGTTTAACTTCGGACAATTCCATATTAAGTGGATTAAGTCTGGATCGACCAAGTGGCATTTGGAACAACAGTTAAGCACGTTTTTATTCCATTTTGCCACTCTACGTGGAATAAAATAGTCCCTATGTAATAATCTGAATTGAATTTCTCTATAGTAAGATGAAGGAAATAGTTTTTGGGTGGTGGTTAGACTTTTCAGTAATGTTTTTCCCAGATTAAGAGAGTCAACCATTGGTGTCCAGTGAGATATCAGATCTGTTAATGTTGATTTTTCATCTAAAGACAACAATAGTTTGTATATAAAAGATAGCAGACCCTTTCTAACATTAGCAACATCAATTAAAGGGTGTTTTTTCCATAGATG
The DNA here is from genome assembly GCF_027579735.1 of Bombina bombina. Taxonomy (NCBI): domain Eukaryota; kingdom Metazoa; phylum Chordata; class Amphibia; order Anura; family Bombinatoridae; genus Bombina; species Bombina bombina. The sequence goes on along the minus strand of NC_069499.1, from coordinate 1,280,458,293 downwards.
AGGAGCTAACTTAGTCAGTTTAAAAATATAACCTTTGACTTGTAGAAAATAGAACATATGTTTCTTTTGTGCTTCAGGGAATTTTTCCTGGAACCATTCGAATGTACACACCTTATTTGTGTTATAATTATAAAAATCGTTCACTACTAGTGGTCTCTCTGATGACCATTTCTTAAAGATAACAGATTTACCTAGGGGGAAATGAGGGTTACCTCTTATCGGCATCCACTTTGAGATATTTTGACTCACACCAATACTGGTAGATAGATTTCTCCATACTTTTATTATATCTCTGTACAAGGGGTGTGACAAAAAGCTCATACCTAGCTCTCTATTTGTAGCGCATAGAATATAATTTAGGGATAACGGTGAGCAAGCTTGGTTTTCTATAGATTCTTCAGAGTATAGGAAAGACCCTGTTAGCCAATCGAGAGGGAAGCGTAAAATAGCCGCTTGGTTGTATCGTTCTAAGTTAGGGAGCGCCAGTCCCCCTTTGTTATAGGGTTGATATAACTTAGATAATTTCAACCTTGGTTTTCTCCCGCTCCATAAAAACAACCTTAATGATTGGTTGAAAAGATTTAAATCGTTTCCACTTATCAAAAAAGGGAGCATCCTTAGCGTATATAAAATCTTAGGGATGATAAACATCTTAAAGATGGAAATCTTTCCCAGCAACGATACCGGAAGTGAAGCCCACGATTTTAATTTGTTTCTGCTATCCCCTAATATTGTATCAAAATTGTCCTTATACCAGTCTGCTGTATTAGCTGAGATTTTTAAGCCCAGATATTCCAAAGTTTTAGTTTCTATAAATTGAAAAGTTTGTACTTCCCCAGGGTTCTGTTTAAGCCACAAGATTTTTGACTTTGAGAGGTTTGTTCTGTAACCCGAGACCTCACCATATTGTTCAAGCAGTCCCATAATCGCACTAATTTGTCTTTTTGGTTCGACGACAAATAAGAGAAGATCGTCTGCGAACAAGGCGGTTTTAAGTTTTGTTTGACCTATGCTAATTCCGAACAGTAGATCTCTCAGTTTAATAGCCAGAGGTTCCATTATAAGATCGAATAATAGTGGTGACATTGGGCAGCCCTGACGGGTGCCTCTTGTCAAGATAAAAGAATCTGTCATTGAGTCATTGATCAAAATAGAAGCCTTAACATCTTTATAGATCTTGTCAATGAACTCCTTAAAGTGGCCCCTAAAACCAAATCTCTCCAAAACTTGGATCAGGAAGGGCCACTCCACCCTATTGAAGGCCTTCTCTGCATCCAAGGATAGCAGGAAGGCCTCCGGCAGGGCAGAAAGATCCCCCCCATAATGACATATTACCTGTAGAATTTTCCTTATATTCATCTCCGATGCTCTTCCTATAACAAACCCTGCCTGGTCTTGATGAATAATCGCCGGCATTAGAGGTTTCAATCTCTCCGCCATGATTTTCATCAGGATTTTATAATCTAATCCCAATAACGAGATAGGTCTGTACGAAGTCATATCTGTAGGATCCTTATTGGCTTTTGGAATCAAAATAATGTTCACCCTTTTGAAGTTCTCGGAGATCTTAGAGTCTGCTCCAAAGTATTCATTGTATAGCTCGTGGAGAACTGGCCCTATCTCCGCTCGCAGTAATTGATAAAGCTCAATAGGTAGACAATCCGGACCTGGAGCTTTCCCTCTCGCCATTGAGCCAATAGTTTTATAAATCTCATTTTCTGTTATTGGCTGATTCAGGAGATTGCAACTTTCTGAAGAAATTGTAGGCAAGCAAATCCCCTCCAGGAATTTATTAATAGTATCTGCATCCGGGCGTTGGGATGAGTAAAGATCAGAATAGAAAGCGTGGAAAAGATGTGAGATCTGCTCTTGTTCTATAACTAACTGATCATTTACCTTTATTCCTGCTATTGGTTTCTTCCTGGATTGTCTTTTAAACATTGAAGCCATATATTTACCTACTTTGTTACCGAATTTTGCAAATCTGGCACTGTTTTTATAAAGATGTACCTGTGCTTCACCCAGGAGGAATGTCTCCCTTTCTTTCTTAGCCTGGAAATAGTTCTCAGTATTGATCTTACAAGGCCTCTCTAAAAGTTTGATGTAAGATTCCCTCACCTTATCAGAGTGGGCTTTTTCTCTTCTCGCCTTCTCCATCTTTGCTTTTGCCACGTAGCTAGTTATTTACCCTCTTAGGTAAGCTTTCGCTGTTTCCCAGAAGAGCTGAATATTATCCCTGCAGTGGCTATAACATGTTTTAAAATCATCCCAAGTTTTGACTAAGAAAGTTCTAAAGTCAATAGAATCACGTAGATAAACCGGAAAATAAAAAGAATTGTACGAAAATTTCCTTTTTGCGCTGCCATAACCAAAATGACTGGAGCATGATCTGACAGACTAAAATCCTCAATAGTGCATTTCTCGATCTTTGGTACCAACAGATCTGAGATTAAAAAGAGGTCCAATCTCGAGAGCGTATTGTGGGATTTGGAGCAGCATGTGTATTCTAAGCTACTGGGGTTTAACATCCTCCAAATATCTACCAGGTTGAGTGAATTGTAGAATAGATTAAATATTTTTTTTTTCAAACTTCAATTGTGTGGACTTAATTTTAATTTTGATGTTATCGTTCCCTAATTTCCTTCTATCCAGATAAGAGTTCGGGGGGACGTTAAAATCCCCTGTCATCACAATCTTAGCTTTCGGAAATTTAAACATTTTCTTTACCATTAAATTCCAAAACCCTTCATCAGGAGTATTTGGACCATAAATATTAACCAACAGATATTCTTCATTGTGGATGGAGAGTCTAATAATTACATATCTCCCTTCCTTATCTATAGATTTATCTAAAATTTTGTATTCTAGTCTTGTATGGAAAAGAACCATAACCCCTCTGGAAGATTTTGTATATGATGAAAATATAGTTTCTCCCAGCCACTTAGCTTTAATTTTCCTATGCTCTACATCAGATAGATGGGTTTCCTGCAGGCAAGCAATGTCGAAATCCCTTTTTCCCAAGCAGTTTATGACTGCCTTTCTTTTTATTGGGGAGTGAATCCCCCCTATGTTCCAAGTTAAAAATGTAACCATTCTTCCCAAAAAAAATGAGTGAGCAGTAAATCAAGCCTGGTAAGACACACAGAAGGAGGAGGGACCGCGGGGTAAAGAAGCAAGAAGAGAAAAAAAAAAAAAAATTAAACAAATAAATAGGCAAATATAATAAATACATACCCTCCTATATTTAAAAATAAAAAAGTTCAGTGTTTGTAATCTAACCACGTGATTATCACACAACCTCATAATATAAATCTGTAAATGTCAGTGAATATATAATCAATCTTTTTCTTTTACACACAACCCTAAACATATGAAGAAAGTAGTAAACTTCTTTCTTCTATTTTCCCCCTCTACTCCTTGATTTATCGTGGTGCTAGATTCAAGTATCATATTCTCAATATTATCTAATGTAGTGTACAAAGCTAAAAAAAAAAAAAAAAGATCTAGTGCTTCTAAATTTAAGTATCTTAATCTCAATACAAAACTAAATAAAATCTTGAGCTTAGACCCCTAAAAAGCAACATCTTAATAAGTCTTAACAAATTTATATACATTAGTATCGACAAATAACTAACATCTTTAATACACCCTGATGCATTTACTTTTGTGCCTTCTTGCAAAAGATTAGTGTAAATTAATAAATAATTGTGTGTAATATACATAATGATTTGAAAAAAAATATCCCACACCAAAATTTTCTGTGAGGGAGAAAAAAAAAAAAAAAATATCCCACGACAAAATTTTTTGTGAGAAAAAAAAAAAAAAAGCACAAAAACCCACACCACAATAAACAAAAAAGACATTTGTACATAAGTACATATCGTCCCTGAACTAAATGGAAAGAGGACTCTCAATCACTTTCTCCCTACTTTGCTTCCTTCTCCAAAAAAGACTGAGCTGATTCAGGGGAGTCAAAGAAAAAAAAGTCAGTGCCAGATTTTATCTTGAGTCTAGCTGGATACAGCAGTGCAAAAAAATCTGTTTTCCGCCGCTAAGCGGGAGCAAATAGGTGAAAATTGCTTCCTTTTTGTTGAAGTCTCCATGGAAAAGTCTTGGAAGAGCAAGATCTTTGTTCCCTGGTAATGCAGGGTTTGTTGCTTCCTGTATGCTCTCAGCATTTCATTTTTTCCTTGGAAATTTAAAAATTTCACTATAACTGGCCGCGGTCTTCTACCATTTAGTGTTGATAGATCCCTTTCTCTTCCCATCCTGTGTATTCTCTCAGTAGTAAAGATATTCTCTCCTGGATTTAGACCCAGCATTTCTGGGATAGAATGTTCCACCAACCTTTTTAATTCCTGTGCAGATAAGGATTCAGGAATGCCAATTAGGCGTAGATTGTTGCGCCTTGTCCTATTCTCTAGGTCATCAATTTTTGTAAGTAAAGAAAGGTTTTGCTTTATCAAGCTTTCCATCTGTGATTGAAGTATAATTTGTGCATCTTCACAATTTGAAATTCTCTGTTCAGCTTCCTTAATTCTTTCTGCATGATTTTTCAATTCTTCCAGGATTGTGCCCAGCCTTGTATTAATTTCTTCCAGTTTTGGACCAATTAAAGCAGATACCAAAGTTGCGATTTCTCCTGCATATAAAGTGTCTGGGATCTTTTCTAGGATCCTATCTTCTCTCAGAGATTTATTGGGGGAGCTGGTTGTGCTAGCAGGTTTATTAACTTTTTTCTCTGCTTGCTTGATCTTTGGTGACATCTTTGATTGGGTGAGGAATTTATCCATATATATGTCAACGGATGCTATGCCCCTGATAGATTTTTTTTTTTTTTACTCCTTCCCCTTTTCTCTCTTTTTTTATATACTTCTCGTTTGGACCCTTATGTATATTCTGTCCAAAGCTGTCAGCCCCCTTCACAGAAAATATAATTTTTGGAGTAATATCCAATTAGGGTATAGAATCATGCAGGCTTATAGGCATCTCCAGGCTGATAGCTACCCCAAACAAACAGGGGGAGGGGAATGAATGAAACCAGCCAGAACAAAAGGCAAAAACAAAACAAAGACTTTTCAGCTCAATAAGTCCTCAACAGCAAGGGTAGGTGAAGTAAGATAGGGGAGGGGATAAGCAGCAACTCTCTCCAAAGCCCAGCAGAAACAAGCAAAGCAAATAATTAAACAGATCCTACCTCCCCTTCTTTTAGCTACTTGCCTTGGATCCCTTGGGTTGTTAGGTACACTTTAGCCTCTTGTATCTTCTTTCCTTATCTTCTTCTTTCCTTTTCCTGATTTGGATGCTTATAGGGGGTAAAAGATGCTGTGTCGTGTGGGTGTCCTGGCCCCCTTCCTGGACCACCCACATACAGTCCCCAGCGTTGGTCGGCAGACAGAAACTCTGGCCACAAGACCCTTCTTGTAATGCTGTTTACTGCAACTAACGTGGTTACCCATGGCACTTCCTCACTCCCGCGGCGCTCCTGGAGGATAGCCCCTGTGCGGACACCTCTCCACCACACTGCCCCCAGCTTCCTGCCACAAGAGACTCCGCAGCGAGCCTTAGAATCACAAAGTCGGCATCGGGCGCGGTTTTTTCCACCGCTGTAGCTTCCCTGCCGCTCTGGGATTACGCTGTGCTTCGTTGCGTGCTGACGTAACAGCGTCACACCCCCCCATCTTAGGGATTTCTATTTCTAATAACTGTGTTACCTCTGCACATATGGTCGCCCAAAAGCCCTCCAAAAGTGGACAATCCCACCAAATATGCAGTAGAGAACCCGTCCCACCACATCTTCTCCAACACCTATCTGATGTATTTGGCTATATCTTCTTGAGTCATGCTGGCGTAAGATACCATCTACTCAGCAGTTTATAATGTGATTCCTGTATATGAGCCAATACAGAAACAGTCTTAGCAGCTCGAAATATCCGCTGCCAGTCCTCTGTGGTTAGTTCAGTACCCAGTTCCCTATGCCAAAGTCTGGTGTAGGTCGGAGGGGTGCTGTCTTTGGGTAACATGAGTAATTGATATATCTTGGTTGTCAGATGTTGTAAAGTGGTAGTTTGCAAGCACAATATCTCAAAAGGGGTGGGATCCCTAAAAAATTGTCGTTTGAATTTATGTGTGGTTATGAAATGACATATCTGCAGGTATGCAAACCATGGTAATGGACATTCTGGGAAAGTTTCCAGGATCTCCTGCCTTGTTTTTAATCTCCCATTGTTGATAAAGGTGCTTACATAATTGCCATGTAGAGGTGTGCATGAGTGAGCTACTCTAATCAGTAATGGAATTTCAGGGTTATCATATATCGGGGTCAGAGGAGAGTATCTCCTGGAAATGTGGGATTTGGTACGAACCGTTCTATCCCATTCACAAAACAGCTCCTCCAACAGGGGGAATGAAGCAATCACGGGTGGTCTGTATGCTTCAGTCTTCCATAGTAGGGAGGCCAAGTCTCCAGTATGTAGAATGGATGAGTCTATAAGTATCCAGTCTTTCTGCGTATTTCCATGACACCACTCCACCGCCCTCTGGAGCAAGACAGCTCTTCTGTATAGACCTAGATTAGGGAGTCCTCCCTCTTCCCTGGGTAGATACATAGTCTTTTTGTTCACCCTAGGCCTAATATCCTTCCAAACATATTCCTCTATCAAGTGCTACAATGCGGGGAGAAGGGAGTGTGGAAGGGGTAGTGGAACGGTCTGGAAAAGATATAGTGTCCTCGGAAGGATATTCATCTTGACCACATTTATCCTCCCAAGCCAAGAGATCGTTTTATGCCTCCATGCCGAGAGATCGCAAGAGATTTCCTTTTTGAGGGTTACATAATTTGCCTCAAATGTGTCTGCTGTCAATGCCGTTATGGTGATACCTAGATATTGTAGAGATTTGGAATTGACCACAAAGGGACAATGTGTTTTGATCTATAAACAGAGAGAAAGAACAGAAGCATTTATATGGCACACTTGGGGGGTATTGTCATCTCATACATATGTGGTTGGTGAGTTCATTGTGTAGAATTATGAGTTATATTAAAACTTAACATTTATTAAATATATAAATAAAATAGTTCAAGTGTTGAGGACCATGCCACTTTTAATAAAAACATTGCATCAAGTTATATTAGAATCAAAAAAGAAAAGAAAATAACACAGTATAAAAGAAAATAGCACTGTGTACTCTCTGATAAAGGAGTCACCTCCTGTGTATCACAATTAGTTAAATATATCTTCGAAGGGTAACGAACTGTAATTCACTATAAGGTTAATGGTAAGTGAAACCGCAGCGTGCCTAGAGGTAACTGAGGGAGACAGCACTATTATTGTATATATATTCATTGCCTGTATTTTATAGTAAACAAGTATCAGTCTCCACACTCCCCTAGCCGCCAAACTTAGGCACACATTACCACCTAAATAGATGCCCACAGTGGGCCAACAAATTACCAAGTGAAAAAAAGTTTTCCCAATTAAGTTTTACCCTGTTTTCTATATTAAAATACTAATACCACAGAGAGCAGCAGTGCAAACGGCCTAACGCGCGTTTCGCATATGCTTTATCAAAGGCCTATGCAAAACGCGCGTTAGGCCGTTTGCACTGCTGCTCTCTGTGGTATTAGTATTTTAATATAGAAAACAGGGTAAAACTTAATTGGGAAAACTTTATTCACTTGGTAATTTGTTGGCCCACTGTGGGCATCTATTTAGGTGGTAATGTGTGCCTAAGTTTGGTGGCTAGGGGAGTGTGGAGACTGATACTTGTTTACTATAAAATACAGGCAACGGATATATATACAATAATAGTGCTGTCTCCCTCAGTTACCTCTAGGCACGCTGCGGTTTCACTTACCATTAAACTTATAGTGAATTACAGTTCGTTACCCTTCGAAGATATATTTAACTAATTGTGATACACAGGAGGTGACTCCTTTATTAGATAGTACACAGTGCTATTTTCTTTTATACTGTGTTATTTTCTTTTCTTTTTTGATTCTAATATAACTTGATGCAACGTTTTTATTAAAAGTGGCATGGTCCACAACACTTGAACTATTTTATTTATATATTTAATAAATGTTAAGTTTTAATATAACTCACAATTCTACACAATGAACTCACCAACCACATATGTATGAGATGACAATACCCCCAAGTGTGCCATATAAATGCTTCTGTTCTTTCTCTCTGTTTATAAATTAAACTATGTTTTGGCATTAGGCACTACCTTATCCTATACTTAGGTTTATAAGGAATTAGGTCTGTGGGTTGTCACCTCCAGTTCTTTCCCACCTTCCCTTTAGGTTAAAAGGGATTTATTCCATACAATGTGTTTTGAGCCAAGTCACAGCGGAGAGCAGCATAGCAACACCCAACAACTCCAACTTTGAGTTGTTTAAAAGGAAGTGGGAAACTTCTCCATATCTTTTAATCTCGTCCAGTAAGGAAGGGATGGAAGACTCCACTTCTGTTAGAGTGAGTAACAGATCATCGGCATACATAACAATCTTGTGTTCCTTGGGTCCCAACCGTAGTCCCTTAATTAGTTGGTTAGTCCAAATATTACTAGCCAGCGCTTCCACCAAAATGGCAAACAACAGGGGCGACAATGGACATCACTGTCTGGTGCCATTGGTTATATGGAAAGGGTCAGAGAGGATGTCGTTTACTTTGATCTGTGCGGTGGGTGTGGAATACAAGGCAAAAGACATTGCTATAAATTTGCTTCCAAATCCCATGTTTTCCAAGGTGCTCCTAAGAAACTGACAATTCACCCTATCAAATGCCTTCTCGGCGTCTGTAGATAAAAGAGTGAGAGGCACCTGATTTGTTGTGGAGTACGCCGTAAGTTGCAAAATTTTTAGGGTATTGTCCCTCACCTCCCTTCCTGGGACAAACCCCACCTGGTCCAAAGAGATCAGCTGAGGAAGGAACCTGTTGACTCTATTAGCTAAAACTTTCGCTATGATCTTCACATCAGTATTGAGTAGTGATATCGGCCTATAACTTTGTGTTTTATGCGCTGGCTTCCCTACCTTCGGTATAACCGTGATGTATGCTGTAAGCATAGATCTCGGTAGGATTCCCGTGTCTGGCAATTCATTAATCAGATGTTGCAAATGGGGCAGCATGTTTTGTAGTATTTGGCCCCAAATCCATCGGGGCCCGGACTCTTACCATTAGGTAGGTCCTTCAGAGCTTTCTGTACCTCCTCTAGAGTCAGAGGGGATTCCAGAAAGTCTATTGCCTCCTGCTCCAGCCTTGGCAGTTGGGTGTGTGCTAGATAAATTTGTGCTGCAGACGCGTCCACTGGGTTTTCTGGGGGCATAGTTTGCATAGTCGCCTTGAGGTTTTAGAGTGAACTGTAGAGGCTCTGAAAGCCTCTGCAATCCCAATGCTGTCTTTATATATTTTATCTTCCCTTTCTTGTATCACATGTACATGCATTTTAAGTTGAGACCTGCGTATCGCCCTAGCAAGTAATTTACCCATTTTTGTACCCATTTTTTGCAAAAGATTAGTGTAAATTAATAAATAATTGTGTGTAATATACATAATGATTTGAAAAAAAAATATCCCACACCAAAATTTTCTGTGAGGGAGAAAAAAAAAAAAAATATCCCACGACAAAATTTTTTGTGAGAGAAAAAAAAAATAAAAAAAAAAATATATCCCACGACAAAATTTTCTGTGAGAGAAAAAAAAAAAAAAAAAGCACAAAAACCCACACCACAATAAACAAAAAAGACATTTGTACATAAGTACATATCGTCCCTGAATTAAATGGAAAGAGGACTCTCAATCACTTTCTCCCTACTTTGCTTCCTTCTCCAAAAAAGACTGAGCTGATTCAGGGGAGTCAAAGAAAAAAAAGTCAGTGCCAGATTTTATCTTGAGTCTAGCTGGATACAGCAGTGCAAAAAATCTGTTTTCCGCCGCTAAGCGGGAGCAAATAGGTGAAAATTGCTTCCTTTTTGTTGAAGTCTCCATGGAAAAGTCTTGGAAGAGCAAGATCTTTGTTCCCTGATAATGCAGGGGTTGTTGCTTCCTGTATGCTCTCAGCATTTCATTTTTTCCTTGGAAATTTAAAAATTTCACTATAACTGGCCACGGTCTTCTACCATTTAGTGTTGATAGATCCCTTTGTCTTCCCATCCTGTGTATTCTCTCAGTAGTAAAGATATTCTCTCCTGGATTTAGACCCAGCATTTCTGGGATAGAATGTTCCACCAACCTTTTTTAATTCCTGTGCAGATAAGGATTCAGGAATGCCAATTAGGCGTAGATTGTTGTGCCTTGTCCTATTCTCTAGGTTATCAATTTTTGTAAGAAAAGATAGGTTTTGCTTTATCAAGCTTTCCATCTGTGATTGAAGTATAATTTGTGCATCTTCACAATTTGAAATTCTCTGTTCAGCTTCCTTAATTCTTTCTGCATGATTTTTCAATTCTTCCAGGATTGTGCCCAGCCTTGTATTAATTTCTTCCAGTTTTGGACCAATTAAAGCAGATACCAAAGTTGCGATTTCTCCTGCATATGAAGTGTCTGGGATCTTTTCTAGGATCCTATCTTCTCTCAGAGATTTATTAGGGGAGCTGGTTGTGCTAGCAGGTTTATTAACTTTTTTCTCTGCTTGCTTGATCTTTGGAGACATCTTTGATTGGGTGAGGAATTTATCCATATATATGTCAACGGATGCTATGCCCCTGATAGATTTTTTTTTTCCTCCTTCCCCTTTTCTCTCTTTTTTTATATACTTCTCGTTTGGACCCTTATGTATATTCTGTCCAAAGCTGTCAGCCCCCTTCACAGAAAATATAATTTTTGGAGTAATATCCAATTAGGGTATAGAATAATGCAGGCTTATAGGCATCTCCAGGCTGATAGCTACCCCAAACAAACAGGGGGAGGGGAATGAATGAAACCAGCCAGAACCAAAGGCAAAAACAAAACAAAGACTTTTCAGCTCAATAAGTCCTTAACAGCAAGGGTAGGTGAAGTAAGATAGGGGAGGGAATAAGCAGCAACTCTCTCCAAAGCCCAGCAGAAACAAGCAAAGCAAATAATTAAACAGATCCTACCTCCCTTTCTTTTAGCTCCTTGCCTTGGATCCCTTGGGTTGTTAGGTACACTTTAGCCTCTTGTACCTTCTTTCCTTATCTTCTTCTTTCCTTTTCCTGATTTGGATGCTTATAGGGGGTAAAAGATGCTGTGTCGTGTGGGTGTCCTGGCCCCCTTCCTGGACCACCCACATACAGTCCCCAGCATTGGTCGGCAGACAGAAACTCTGGCCACAAGACCCTTCTTGTAATGTTGTTTACTGCAATTAACGTGGTTACCCACAGCACTTCCTCACTCCCGCGGCGCTCCTGGAGTATAGCCCCTGTGCGGACACCTCTCCACCACACTGCCCCCAGCTTCCTGCCACAAGAGACTCCGCAGCGAGCCTTAGAATCACAGAGTCGGCATCGGGCGCATTTTTTTTCCACCGCTGTAGCTTCCCTGCCGCTCTGGGATTACGCTGTGCTTCGTTGCGTGCTGACGTAACAGCGTCACACCCCCCCCCCATCTTAGGGATTTCTATTTCTAATAACTGTGTTACCTCTGCACATATGGTCGCCCAAAAGCCCTCCAAAAGTGGACAATCCCACCAAATATGCAGTAGAGAACCCGTCCCACCACATCCTCTCCAACACCTATCTGATGTATTTGGGTATATCTTCTTGAGTCGTGCTGGCGTAAGATACCATCTACTGAGCAGTTTATAATGTGATTCCTGTATATGAGCCAATACAGAAACAGTCTTAGCAGCTTGAAATATCCGCTGCCAGTCCTCTGTGGTTAGTTCAGTACCCAGTTCCCTATGCCAAAGTCTGGTGTAGGTCGGAGGGGTGCTCTCTTTGGGTAACATGAGTAATGATATATCTTGGATGTCAGATGTTGTAAAGTGGTAGTTTGCAAGCACAATATCTCAAAGGGGGTGGGATCCCTAAAAAATTGTCGCTTGAATTTATGTGTGGTTATGAAATGACATATCTACAGGTATGTAAACCATAGTAATGGACATTCTGGGAAAGTTTCCAGGATATCCGGCCTTGTTTTTAATCTCCCATTGTTGATAAAGGTGCTTACATAATTGCCATGTAGAGGTGTGCATGAGTGAGCTACTCTAATCAGTAATGGAATTTCAGGGTTATCATATATCGGGGTCAGAGGAGAGTATCTCCTGGAAATGTGGGATTTGGTACGAACCGTTCTATCCCATTCACAAAACAGCTCCTCCAACAGGGGGAATGAAGCAATCACGGGTGGTCTGTATGCTTCAGTCTTCCATAGTAGGGAGGCCAAGTCTCCCGTATGTAGAATGGATGAGTCTATAAGTATCCAGTCTTTCTGTGTATTTCCATGACACCACTCCACCGCCCTCTGGAGCAAGACAGCTCTTCTGTATAGACCTAGATTAGGGAGTCCTCCCTCTTCCCTGGGTAGATACATAGTCTTTTTGTTCACCCTAGGCCTAATATCCTTCCAAACATATTCCTCTATCAAGTGCTACAATGCGGGGAGAAGGGAGTGTGGAAGGGGTAGTGGAACGGTCTGGAAAAGATATAGTGTCCTCGGAAGGATATTCATCTTGACCACATTTATCCTCCCAAGCCAAGAGATCGTTTTATGCCTCCATGCCGAGAGATCGCAAGAGATTTCCTTTTTGAGGGTTACATAATTTGCCTCAAATGTGTCTGCTGTCAATGCCGTTATGGTGATACCTAGATATTGTAGAGATTTGGAATTGACCACAAAGGGACAATGTGTTTTGATTTATAAACAGAGAGAAAGAACAGAAGCATTTATATGGCACACTTGGGGGGTATTGTCATCTCATACATATGTGGTTGGTGAGTTCATTGTGTAGAATTATGAGTTATATTAAAACTTAACATTTATTAAATATATAAATAAAATAGTTCAAGTGTTGTGGACCATGCCACTTTTAATAAAAACGTTGCATCAAGTTATATTAGAATCAAAAAAGAAAAGAAAATACAGTATAAAAGAAAATAGCACTGTGTACTCTCTGATAAAGGAGTCACCTCCTGTGTTTCACAATTAGTTAAATATATCTTCGAAGGGTAACGAACTGTAATTCACTATAAGTTTAATGGTAAGTGAAACCGCAGCGTGCCTAGAGGTAACTGAGGGAGACAGCACTATTATTGTATATATATTCATTGCCTGTATTTTATAGTAAACAAGTATCAGTCTCCACACTCCCCTAGCCGCCAAACTTAGGCACACATTACCACCTAAATAGATGCCCACAGTGGGCCAACAAATTACCAAGTGAAAAAAAGTTTTCCCAATTAAGTTTTACCCTGTTTTCTATATTAAAATACTAATACCACAGAGAGCAGCAGTGCAAACGGCCTAACGCGCGTTTCGCATATGCTTTATCAAAGGCCTATGCGAAACGCGCGTTAGGCCGTTTGCACTGCTGCTCTCTTTGGTATTAGTATTTTAATATAGAAAACGGGGTAAAACTTAATTGGGAAAACTTTTTTCACTTGGTAATTTGTTGGCCCACTGTGGGCATCTATTTAGGTGATAATGTGTGCCTAAGTTTGGTGGCTAGGGGAGTGTGGAGACTGATACTTGTTTACTATAAAATACAGGCAACGGATATATATACAATAATAGTGCTGTCTCCCTCAGTTACCTCTAGGCACGCTGCGGTTTCACTTACCATTAAACTTATAGTGAATTACAGTTTGTTACCCTTCGAAGATATATTTAACTAATTGTGATACACAGGAGGTGACTCCTTTATCAGATAGTACACAGTGCTATTTTCTTTTATACTGTGTTATTTTCTTTTCTTTTTTGATTCTAATATAACTTGATGCAACGTTTTTATTAAAAGTGGCATGGTCCACAACACTTGAACTATTTTATTTATATATTTAATAAATGTTAAGTTTTAATATAACTCACAATTCTACACAATGAACTCACCAACCACATATGTATGAGATGGCAATACCCCCCAAGTGTGCCATATAAATGCTTCTGTTCTTTCTCTCTGTTTATAAATTAAACTATGTTTTGGCATTAGGCACTACCTTATCCTATACTTAGGTTTATAAGGAATTAGGTCTGTGGGTTGTCACCTCCAGTTCTTTCCCACCTTCCCTTTAGGTTAAAAGGGATTTATTCCATACAATGTGTTTTGAGCCAAGTCACAGTGGAGAGCAGCATAGCAACACCCAACAACTCCAACTTTGAGTTGTTTAAAAGGAAGTGGGAAACTTCTCCATATCTTTTAATCTCGTCCAGTAAGGCAGGGATGGAAGACTCTACTTCTGTTAGCGTGAGTAACAGATCATCGGCATACATAGCAATCTTGTGTTCCTTGGGTCCCAACCGTAGTCCCTTAATTAGTTGGTTAGTCCAAATATTACTAGCCAGCGCTTCCACCAAAATGGCAAACAACAGGGGCGACAATGGACATCCCTGTCTGGTGCCATTGGTGATATGGAAAGGGTCAGAGAGGATGTCGTTTACTTTGATCTGTGCGGTGGGTGTGGAATACAAGGCAAAAGACATTGCTATAAATTTGCTTTCAAATCCCATGTTTTCCAAGGTGCTCCTAAGAAACTGCCAATTCACCCTATCAAATGCCTTCTCGGCGTCTGTAGATAAAAGAGTGAGAGGCACCTGATTTGTTGTGGAGTACGCCGTAAGTTGCAAAATTTTTAGGGTATTGTCCCTCGCCTCCCTTCCTGGGACAAACCCCACCTGGTCCAAAGAGATCAGCTGAGGAAGGAACCTGTTGACTCTATTAGCTAAAACTTTCGCTATGATCTTCACATCAGTATTGAGTAGTGATATTGGCCTATAACTTTGTGTTTTATGCGCTGGCTTCCCTACCTTCGGTATAACCGTGATGTATGCTGTAAGCATAGATCTCGGTAGGATTCCTGTGTCTTGCAATTCATTAATCAGATGTTGCAAATGGGGCAGTAAAATGGGTGAGAATGTTTTGTAGTATTTGGCCCCAAATCCATCGGGGCCCGGACTCTTACCATTAGGTAGGTCCTTCAGAGCTTTCTGTACCTCCTCTAGAGTCAGAGGGGATTCCAGAAAGTCTATTGCCTCCTGCTCCAGCCTTGGCAGTTGGGTATGTGCTAGATAAATTTGTGCTGCAGACGCGTCCACTGTGTTTTCTGGGGGCATAGTGTGCATAGTCGTCTTGAGGTTATAGAGTGAACTGTAGAGGCTCTGAAAGCCTCTGCAATCCCAATGCTGTCTTTATATATTTTATCTTCCCTTTCTTATATCACATGTACATGCATTTTAAGTTGAGACCTGCGTATCGCCCTAGCAAGTAATTTACCCATTTTGTCAACCCCCTCATAGCATCTTTGCTTGAGCAGCAACGCTCTGCGTTGATTGTCTTCCTGTAATAAATGTTTAAAGTCTACTCTGGGTCAGTTTATAATCTAACTCATTGTCGTGAGGACACTGTTTATGTTGTGTTGCTAAGGTCGAAATATTCTGCAGGAGGAGGTCATACTTTTCTCTACGCAGCCTCAGGATTTTAGCTTTATGTTTAATAAGGTGTCCTCTTATAACGCTTTTGTGCGCTTCCCAAACTGTAGGTAATGTTACTTTGTCTGATATGTTAAAGTCAAAATAGTCTTTTAGCAGTGTAGCTATGTCCTCTGTAATTGTTTGATTATTTAAGAAAGTATCGTCCTGTCTCCAGATAAAAGGAGTACTGGGTTTGCCTGGCCACGTCATCTCAAAGGTGACTGGAGCGTGGTCAGACCACGTAATGGGACTTATGTCACTGCGGGAGACATATGCAATGCCCTGAGAGTCTGTAAAAAAGTAATCGATTTGAGAGTACTTTCTATGTGGACTAGAATATTATGTGAAGTACAAGTCAACCGGGTGCAATGTGCGCCAAATGTCATGGAGAAGATGTTTTAGTATAGTGGTAATAGTGGCAATTTGTTTCAGGACGTGGTGGGAGACACTAGACGTGCCATTCGAGGTGTCTAATCTCGGATGTAGGGGTACATTAAAATCCCCCCTAGAAATACTACACCCTTGGCCAGCTCAGAAAGTTTATTCGATAGGGTTCTGAAAAAGACTTGCTGTGCTGAGTTGGAGACCCACCACTATAAGCAGTCTGCCATCTTTGCTAGACATGTGCATGTCGAAAAAATTCGGTTCGGATCGATTCAGATTTTTTCGAATTTCGGTTTGGATCGATTTGAATTCGGAAAAATTTGGATCAATTTGGTTCGAATTCGTTTCAGATTCATTCGGATTCGAATAAATTTGGCTGGATTCGGTTCGATTCGGTTCAGTTCGGAATTTCGGTAACTGTTAGGTGGGATGTGCTGTGTATTAGACTAGTATTATGTACTGTATATTAGGTGTAACCCATAGCAGAGTGATATAACCTAATATACTGTACAATACTAGTGTAATCCATGGCCATCCGAATCTACCGAATAAATCTGAATAAATCCAAACTAATTCAGATTTATTCGGTAGATTCGGCACTATTTTAATTCAGAAATTCGAATTGATCCGAATCTTGAATTTTACGAATTCAGCCGAATTTCTGAATCGATCCGAAACGAATTGCACATTTCTAATCTTTGTCTCTCTCTACCCCCTGCAGCTGGAATGGGACCCTGCGATGTACTAGTATTCCTACTCCATTTTGTTTACTGGGCCCTGATGAGAAGAAGGCCGTGGGTTATGTGGGATTGTGCCAACTAGGTTCTTTATGTTTTTTAAAGTGGGTTTCCTGCAGGAGAATGATATCCCCTTGGAGTTTATGTAACTCGCGGGAGACAATAGATCTCTTCCCTGGGCTATTTAAGCCTTTAACATTAATCATAATAAGTTTAAGTGGATGATTATTCGGTGTAAGTCGTGGGGGGATCATCATTATCTTCTCAGGTAGGGAGAGGAAGAGAGAAGGGGAGGGAGAGAGTTATTGTGGAAGATGGAAAAATTGGGGAAACAGGGGGGCAACACCACATAAAAACAATATATCAACAAGTGCTAACAGCAAACAATATTTTCAAACAACAACTTGAATCGTAGGCCAGCATGATGGTGTGAGACTAAAGTCTTCTCAACAGATATCTAAAGATGCTATTCACATCCTGAAAAGTTAGGGAAGAGAGAAGGGGAGGAAGAGAGTTATTGTGGAAGATGGAAAAATTGGGGAAACAGGGGGGGCAACACCACATAAAAACAATATATCAACAAGTGCTAACAGCAAACAATATTTTCAAACATCAACTTGAATCGTAGGCCAGCGTGATGGTGTGAGACTAAAGTCTTCTCAACAGGTATCTAAAGATGCTATTCACATCACGAAAAGTTAAGCAATTTTCGTTTATATATTCAATTTAGATATCAAGTGTCCCCCTGATGTGAGGGGTAAAGGTAAGGGAGAGGAAAAGAGGGGAGGAGGGGGAAGGGAGGGGGGGGAGTGGGAGAAGGAAGATGGAGAAGAGAGGGTGAGGGGCAGAGAGGGAAAAGAGAAGGGTGAAGGAGGAAAAGGATAGGGGAGGGAGGAGAAGGGAAAGAGGGAAGGGGAGGGGGAAGGGAAGAGGGGAGAAAGGGGAAAAAGTGGGAGGGGAAGGGAGAGGGGGGAGGGGAAGGAGGGGGAGACGGGGAGGGGAGGAGGAAGGGAGGGGAAGGGAGAAAGGGGAAGGAGAGAGGGGAGGAGAGGGAAAAGGGCAAGAGGGGGAAGGGGAGAGTGGAGGGAGGGGAAAAAAGAGGGGAGGGGGAGAGGGAGAAGAGAGGAAAGGAGGAAGGGGAAACCGGAAAAGGGAGAGGGTAAGGTTGAAAGGGGAAGGGGGGAAGGAAGGGTAGTGAGAAGGGGAGGGGAAGAGAAGAGGTTATTGGTAACGGGAGGAAGCTAGTTCCACTTTAATGCAACATAGTACATTCAATGTAACAATAGATATTATAAACAACTAACACTTCAAACATAGACCTGAGTGCTGGCACAAATCAGGGTGCTTCTTATCAAAGACTTACGGGTGCAAGTCTACCTCTCAAGGACTTTTCCCTTAGCAAGTCGGCAATAGTTCTTAGTAGGGGGATCAAGTTTGGATGCCAGTATTTCCTGGGTTTGATGCAGAGGGTAGTTGCATGTCTGGGTTAGGGGGCTCTATGCCCAATGTAGAGCAGAATGTGGCAAGATCCTCCAATGATCGGTATAGAGCCGTTTTGTCTCCAGTAGTCGCTATGAGGCATGTTGGAAACCCCCAGCGATAAGGGATTTTGTTCTCTTGCAATACTGCAGTGAGAAATTTTAATTCTCACCGCTTCTGTAGTGTGGCAGGACTTATGTCAGAGAATACCTGTAGGCTGACACCGGCATGTGTGAGGGGGTGCTTTTTCCTGCTATGTCGCAGTACTTCCTCTTTATCTTTGTAATTTAGTATCCTGAGGATAACGTCTCTTGGTGGTGCTTTGGGGGATGGTTTGGGGTGCAGCACTCTATGTGCTCTCTCTATTGCGATGTCGGGCACCATAGGGGTCCCTTTGATCACACAAAAAAGATCCTGAAGATACCCCAGTAGTGCATAAGGGTTAATAGATTCAGGGATTCCCCAAACACGTAGGTTATTCCGCCGACTGTGGTTATCCAAATCTTCTATGCGTTCCATCAGATTCTGCATCATGTTAGCATTATATTGTGTTTGCGATGAGGTCTCCTTGACGTTTTCCTGTAAGGTGTCCTGTGAGTGTTCCATAGTAGTGACTCTCTGAGAAAGGTCAGCGACATCCTTACGTAGTTCTCCAAACAGGTTCTTAATTTCGGTTACAATGCCCTTAATGTCATCTTTAGAAGAAAGGCTTTTCAGATCTTCTTTGGTGACATAACACAATGGTGCTTGAGTCAGTATGGGAGTATGACCAGGGTCATCAATTCTGGGTTCATTTGCTACAGAGCTGTCTTCTGCTGTAAATTTATCTGCACTTTTAAGATAGTGAACCATGTTTCTTGTTTTTGTTCCCTTGTCATCAGTGCAAGATTTTTTCTGCACCATGTGTGCAAACCTCCTCAGTGGCCTGAACTGTATACTGTGCACTTTCCGGGGTATTAAGAAAACTTCAGTGGGATATCAACATCACACAGCCTCCCCTCAATATCTTCAATGAGCGGATACCTCAAATGTATGTAAAGTATGCTCTCCGGGACAAGCTTAAAAAGTTAGCATCTCAGGGGTTAAAGTTCCCCGTGTAAGACTATACCGTTTCAGATGATTCCTTTCTCAGACCCGTTATTGTGAGATCTGCTCTTTGTGTTTGAGGCCCGCTATGTATATAGGGCTGATTTTAACCAGCACAAGTATCACCTGGAGGGTATAGGGATCTCACAGCCGAACGGCAGCAGTAATAGCCTATCGTGTTCCTGAGTGGATGTGGTTATCTGGGTCGTTCCACTGTAAGACCAGTTCTGTACTGCGTGTCACCTGTTATATATTCCAGTGTCTGGTAATAGCACTAACCTTCTTGTAAGTCTGTGCCTTGTGTGGTGGGGGTATACCGATCCAAACTACAGTAAGGTCTGCTGCATAGTCGCACATGTCTCTGCAATACTGCTATTAAAAGCTTCCGTTTTCATCTGCAAATTGCTTCCGTTGTGTGATATGGTCTCCCCGGTTCATGGGATAGATTTCAGTTATTTTTAGCCTAAAATTATAACATATAAAGTCTTTGGGCCAACTTTCAGCTCGGGAGCTCTAGCAAGACACAGCCATTCTCCTAAACGGCTAAGCTCTGTCCCCCCTGTCCAACATTTTTTGTGTTGGACAGTTGAAAACATCTAAATCACATGCATGATATCATGTCCACAACCCAGACTCTCTTCCAGGATTAGATTGAGTCCTGCTTCGAGATCTAACAGTCCCAGGATGAAGAAAATTTAAATTTGGGAGTATCTTACAGCTTCCCATGTTTCAAAGACATTGCAAATTACTACTAGGCCAAATTCAAAACAGCCTTGGCTAGGATAAGGAAGAAAAATGACTTTTAGTACAATCCCTGGGCATTGAAACATTTTTACAGAGATTGGATATAAAACTGGTGTTGCAATTTTTATAAGGCTACATTGCAGAATTCAGAAGGAAACTAAATATAATAGCAGGGTTCCATTTTGACAACGAAAAAGCTGTTATTTTCTATGCTGAAAAATGTCTGTGGATCATGTCTGTTTTCCAGAAGTTTTGCATTGGGGCCTAGCACTGTGATTGATTTTTTGACAAATTGGGCTAGATTACAAGTGGGGTGCTAAATTATTGTGTGCCCGCAAATGACCAAATTTGCCATTTGCGGGCGCGCAATAATTAATCAGCCATTACTGTCTAGTGTAGTTTATTGAAAAATAAAGATGGCAGCATACTGCACTAGACAGTATTTTGGCGTTAAAGTTGGTGGGAGTGGGGTGAAAAAAAACAGCACTGAAAAGTGCCTTTACATTTCGGTCTATAGGAACTGTGTCCCCCCAGTAAATATATATGTATATGCTTATATACATATATATTTATGTGTTAATATGTGTATATATACATATTAACACATACATTTATATAGTGTGAAGAGAAAAAGACAGGGCGCAAAAGAAGATTCAAGCGACATTTATTATGTGTCTATTTATTTACCCATCCAAGTTTGAACCATTTTTATAGAAATCACCAGCAAGCTCCCAGTAGTGCATGGTTGTGCCTGAGCATATCTAGGTATTCTGTTTAAAATTGGATACCAAAAGAACAAAGTCAATTTGATAATAGTAATAATTTCGAAAGTCTGTTAAATATGCATGCTCTATCTGAAGCATAATAGTTTAATTTTGACTTACATGTCCAGTAAAATGTTTGTATTTTATTCACATGGACTATTTAATTACTCATGGATTTATTATTATTATCATTTATTTGCATAGCGTTGCAAAATTCCATAGCACTGTGTACATAGTTAGGGGTACACAATAAAAAGATGTATGATACATAACAGACTAAAAAACAAAACTAGGTTTGGGCTAGCTTGTAAAATAGATTGTAGTTGCCGCAGTGAGTCAAGAGAGTTCAAGAATATTTTGGTTAGGATGAAAAACAGAGAAGAGATAGTAAAGCCTCTATGAATAGGTGTGTTTTCAAAGAGTGTCTGAAGCTATACAAGGTTGAGGAGTATGAATCGGGGTAGAGACTTCCATAGGAAAGGAGCAGCATATGAGAAGTCTTGGAGGTGGGAGTGTGATCTAGAGATAATAGGAATGAAGAGACGTAAGTCAGTGGTTGATCAAAGACGTCGAGTCAGGGAATATTTGGAGATAAGAGAGGAAATAAAATTGGTAGTCAAGGCCGTTGAGTGCTTTTTTTGTTAGGGTTAATAAATTAAATTGTATTCTGGAGTGTATGGGAAGCCAGTGTAGAGACTGGCAGATTGGTGCAGCTGATGTAAATCAGCTTTTTAGGAGGATGAGTCTAGCTGAAGCATTC
Source organism: Bombina bombina (assembly GCF_027579735.1). Taxonomy (NCBI): domain Eukaryota; kingdom Metazoa; phylum Chordata; class Amphibia; order Anura; family Bombinatoridae; genus Bombina; species Bombina bombina. The sequence goes on along the minus strand of NC_069499.1, from coordinate 1,280,436,746 downwards.
ATAATAGATTGGAGGAAGGAGATGTGGTGTTTGGGAAGGCCATATAGAAGTAGATTGCAATAGTCAATGCGTGACAAAATGAGGGAATTAGTATTTTTGTAGTTTTTTGAGTAAGGAAATGATGAATTCTGGAAATGTTGCATAGGTGTGCACATGATTTGGTAAGCTCTTGTATATGGGGGGGTGAATGTGATTTCAGAGTCAAATGTGACCCCAAGACAGCGGACCTGGGGTGAGGTGTTGAGAATAAAGTCTCCAAATGTCAGGTGTCAGAGATAGATTTGGGTAGCATATAAGTGCAGTGGTACTGGAAGTCAAAGGAGGAAATAAGTTTTTCAAGCGAGGATGTATAGAGAGAGAAAAGCAATGGACCCAAGACAGAGCTTTGAGGTACTCCTAATGAGAGAGGCAAAGGATCAGAGGATATGCTGTTAAAGGAAACTGAAAATGAGCAGTTTGAGAGATATGAAGTAAACCAGGGTTGTGTCTTGGATGCCAAATTAATGCAGGATTTTTACAAGGAGAGGAGGGTCAACTGTGTCGAAAGCAGCGGATAGGTCCAGAAGAATTAGTAAGGAGTAGTGTTCCTTTGCTTTAGCAGATAACAGAAACATTTTTACTTTAGGGAAAGCGTTTTTTGTTGAGTATTTAGGGCAGATTTATCTGTTTATAAAAAAATAGAAGCAATACATATGGATTATGAACTTGGAAAGTAAATGGGTGTAGAAGCTTAGCGTGTGGTTGACTATTTACATATGGATATCACTCACAGGATTGTCTCACTGTATGCAAACTGTGCTTTGACCTTATTCCTAATGAGTCTGTTAAAATGCTTCTTTTATTTTTTTCAGTTCAATATGCCTGCTGTGCGACTGACTATGTGTTTCTGACAACCAAACACATTGGGCGAGATTACAAGTGGAGCGCTAAATAAAGCTACCGCTCAAGCTGAAAGTAAACTGTTTTCTCTTGCGCACTAACCCAACAAGCGCAAAAAGACAAACCCGTTCAAATATTCTCCCATAGAAGTCAATAGAGTAGAAAAAAGTGGGAAAAAACTAATACACCACTCTCGTAGCATATTCTCATGTGCACTAACCTGATATGAAAATATGAATATTTCCCATTCCAATGCTCTTCACATAAAATAATATGTTCTATTTATTCATAATTTCATATTTCTCCATATATATGATGTTTTTTGTACAGTATATGTCTATACCTATATATAGGTATAGCAGTATTTTTCAAGTTTATGCTACTATTGTGATTTTCCATGATCGTGTATACATGGATTTTTAACCTGGAATAAAATCAAGTCATGTTTTGGAAAGCGGTCTGTATTCTTTTGTTTTTTGGTTGCAAAAAACAAGGCAAGTGCTTTTTCTAGGCAAGTGCTTTTTCCCAGTAAAACTCCATATACATTGTTATCAATGCACAAGAGAATTCTGGATAAGATATGCAAATTGGATATGCAAAATCTCATTATTTTTGCTTCAAATACTCTTTTAACACAGCGATCCCTTAACAGGATTATTGTAGCAACACAGAAACCACTCACTAGACAAGCTTGTTTTGTTCTTTTTAGAACTCGTCAGTAGGAGATAGATTTCTGGTTGCTGCTTTGGTAAAGCTAAATTCAGGGTTAAATCAAGGTTATATATCTGTAAATACATATATACACATATTAATACATAAATACATATGTATACATACTGTATATAGACATATATATATATATACAGTATCTCACAAAAGTGAGTACACCCCTCACATTTTTGTAAATAGTTTATTACATTTTCAACACTGAAGAAATGACACTGCTACAATGTAAAGTAGGTAGTGTACAGCCCGTATAACAGTGTAAATTTGCTGTCCCCTCAAAATAACTCAACACACAGCCATTAATGTCTAAACCATTGGCAACAAAAGTGAGTACACCCCTAAGTGGAAATGTCCAAATTGGGCCCAATTAATCATTTTCCCTCCCCGGTGTCATGTGACTCATTAGTGTTACAAGGTCTCAGGTGTGAATGGGGAGCAGGTGTGTTAAATTTGGTGTTATCGCTCTCACACTCTCTCATACTGGTCACTGGAAGTTCAACGTGGCACCTCAGGGCAAATAACTCTCTGAGGATCTGAAAAAAAGAATTGTTGCTCTACATAAAGATGGCCTAGGCTATAAGAAGATTGCCAAGACCCTGAAAATGAGCTGCAGCATGGTGGGCAAGACCATACAGCGGTTTCACAGGAAAGGCTCCACTCAGAACAGGCCTTGCCATGGTCGACCAAAGAAGTTTAGTGCACATTCTCAGCGTCATATCCAAAGGTTGTCTTTGGGAAATAGACGTATGAGTGCTGCCAGCATTGCTGCAGAGGTTGAAGGGGTGGGGGGGGTCAGCCTGTCAGTGCTCAGACCATACGCTGCACACTGCATCAAATTAGTCTGCATGGCTGTCATCCCAGAAGGAAGTCTCTTCTAAAGATGATGCACAAGAAAGCCAGCAAACAGTTTGCTGAAGACAAGCAGACAAAGGACATGGATTATTGGGACCATGTCCTGTGGTCCGATGAGACCAAGATAAACTTATTTGGTTCAGATGGTGTCAAACGTGTGTGGCTGCAACCAGGTGAGGAGTACAAAGACAGTTGTTTTAACAATCTTGGTAGATGACCTTGCAAAGAGCACATGTGCAAAATTGCGCTTCATTGCAGTTAGCTGTTTCAGAGAAGAAGATGCTTTTCACACTTTTCAAAATGGCAGCTAGATCATGTGACTAAATCACTTCTCTTAAACAAACTGTATTCTAGGTTAGCACAGCAGTACACACAGCAAGTTTCACAACTGTAACATAAGCGGTTCCGGAGAAGAAGATTTTCAAGCGTTTATGAAAATTTGTCGCAAAAAGCAATATGGCTGCCTGATCAAATGACCTAAGTGATTTATTTTGCATAGGATTATGCACAGCATAGATCTCTAGCACTGTGCCAAGTTTCATACGTTTTTTAGTTATGCTGTGGTTATTATAAGCATTTGAAAAAACAACTGTAATATAAGCGGTTCCGGAGAAGAAGATTTTTAAGCGTTTGTCAAAGTTTGTCGCAAAAAGCATTATGGCTGCCTGATCACACGGCCTATGAGATTTATTTTGCATAGGATTATGCACAGCATAGATCTCTAGCACTGTGCCAAGTTTCATACGTTTTTGAGTTATGCTGTGGTTATTATAAGCATTTGGTGGAAAAAAACGGCGGAAAAATAATAATAATAATCAGAATAATGTGAACAAAAACAATAGGTGATCAGCACTATAGTGCTTGGCCACCTAAATATCTCAAGCACCAACGCCAGCCCAAAAGACATTTAACTTAAACATGTCTGAATATGGGACCAGCATTCTCCTGACAACAAAAAATCTGCCAGGAAGCCAAGAGAGGAAAAATGTCAGTCCTGTCCATTCTGCACATGGACTGTACCAAGAATGGAGGGCCTGCTAAGGGGAGTCAACTCATTTTGAGGAGCTACAATCATTTTCTGTAAGTATTGTCTAGGGTTAGCAAACCAGAAACATTTCTATTTAAAAAAAATAAAAATCCATCTGTTTAGTAGCTAACCAAACTTCATATATTCACCGATAAAAAAAAATTACAAAAGAAAAGTTAAAGGGACAGTCTACTGGAAAATTGTTATAGGTTAAAAAATAGATAATACCTTTATTACCCATTCCATTCCCCAATTTTGCATAACCAACACAGTTATAATAATGTACTCTTTACCTCTATGATTACCTGTATCTAAGCCACTGCAAACTTCTTTTTACAATCCTGCATTTTAGCCAATCAGTGTTGGTTCTTGTATAACCATTATCATTCTCCACAAGAGTGATCACAATGTTCTCTATATGACACACATGAACTAGCACTTTCTGGCTGTTGTGCAAGATTTAAAAAGCTAATAAAAAGCACTGAGGTAAGGGGTTGCCCGCAGGAGTTTAGAAACAGGCAGCATAATAATATAACTATTTTGGTTATGCAAAGCTGGGAACTGGTAATAAAGGTGTTGTCTATCTTTTTTAACAATAGAAAATCAAGTAGACTGTCTCTTTTAGAATGAATACTAATGCAACTGTAGAAACGTAACTGACTTCTATACTGTGATGTAAAAATAAAGGTTTCTAAGAATTTAGGATTATAAATACAACCACTAGCAAAATACACTAAAGGATAAAATATTCTGCTGTATAATTATCTTAGTTAGTTAATTCTGCAGTTTGCACTTGAATGCAACCCACATGCTACTGTTTGTTTTTAACTCCAAGGTCTCTATGTAATTTGTTTTTGTCAGGCAGGCTTTGTTTGCTGGATAAGTGGTTTAAGAATATTAGCAGAAGACCATCTGCTTGACATATGCCAAATTAAAGGGACAAAGTAATCAAATAAAATATATTTATTTATTTAATGCATATAATCTTTGTATGTTATGCTGTTTAACTAAACACTATTAAAGTAATATTAAACTGGCAAGAATACTAAAAGTGCAACATGGAGTTGGTAAAATAGGGTTGACATTATGGTGACTGCTGCAGGTTAACCTATTTGTTAGCAACGATATGTGTAGCTGTTATCAAATTTCCCATGCAAAATGAGAGAATTACATCTGTCAGTGTCCAGCAATAATTGAAGCAAGCGATGTTGCTCTATTTTCTTATTATTTTGACTAAAACAATTGCCAAAGAGGGTTTTGAAAGAGCCCTTGTGGTATATATGTTAAGTATGCAGTTACATAACGTTGGGATTAGCAACATAAAAAAAAATAAGCTTGAGTGCTCTAAATTTCTTCATATTTCAGCCACTGAAAAGTGTTTAAAAGGGAAACCATTAGTATATTAAGCTATTTATTAAGGAGAATATATTTTGAACAAAATAACCATTATGATTAGTGATGCACCAAAATGGAAATTCTGTACCGAAACTGAACCCGAAAATTAAGGATGCACTTAGCCGGAAACTGAAAATGTCTTTTTTGCATAGTTAGACTATTTAATGAATAAATCTGAATTGGAAAAACTGCAAGCCCATAAAATAAAATAAACAAAAAAAAAATGCAAAAAAACGAAACCGAAAAAAAACCCAATAATGCCATTTTTGGCCAAATTGTTTCTGCAATGAAATTTCGGCGCATCCCTACATAAAACAATATTAAATATCAATATGCTGTATTATTCTTTATTTAGTTCTGTGTAAAAGAATCAGATTTAACTGGGTTTTTTTACCAATTATCCAAATAAAGTAAAGTCCTAGAAAACTATTATTATATGCAAAACAGTAAGTCAAGTAATGAACTCAAACAGCAGCTCTAGGCTAGCATCACATTTTAAATATGCTACACAATAATTTTACCAACAATAACAGGCAAAAACGCAAAAATGAAATAACCAAAAATGCTATTCTCGGCCGAAATGTTTCTGCCGCCAAAATGTTGGTGCATCTCTAATTATGATGTTAAATCAGCCCCACTGTCTTCATTCAACAAATAGCAGTCATCACGGTGATCTGCTTATAGAGTTAGTAGACCACTCAAGAAAATCATGTTGAGTCATTTTTAGAGCTCAGGTTTCCTTTATTATTTTTTTTGTTATTATTTTACTTTATTTATAAAGTGCCAACAAATTCTGCAGCGCTGTCCGGAGGGTACAAAAGATAAAAGTGCAACAATGATACAATATATTTAAGAGACAGAACAAATTTATCAAACAAATACAGGAGAAATTGAGGGCCCTATTCCCTTGGAAACTTGCAATCTAGAAGGGTAGGAGGGTGAGAAACAGGAGGTGGGGACTGCAAGGGGGAGAATGATATTACTACAGAGTTGGATGGGGTAGTTATTAGGTAGGTGGAATTCATTTGTTACTGAGTTGAGTGTTAAGTTTCCTTGAACAAAAATGTCTTTAGGGGGCGGACAGATTAGTGGAAAGTCGGAAAGCACAAGGAAGTGCGTTCTAGTGGGCTGGTCCTGCACGGGAGAAATCTTGAAGTCTAGTATGGGAGGAGGTGATAATAGAAGATGTAAGGAGCAGGTCATTATTGGACCTTAGGGGCAGGCTGGAGTATATTTGTTGATTAGTAAGGACAGGTAGTGAGGGGCAGCGTGGGTAAGGGCTTTGTAGGTCAGGGTGAGAATTTTGAATTTAATTCTGCTGTGAATGGGGAGCCAGTGAAGGGACTCACAGAGAGGGGAAGCAGATACAGAGCGTCGGTAAAGGTGGATTAGCCTGGCAGAAGAATTTAGAATCGATTGAAGTGGGGAGAGGCAGGAGCGAAAAGGCCATTTAGTAGGTTATTACAGTAGTCAAGTCTGGGAAATTGCAAGGGAGTAGATTAGCTGCTTAGTGTTGTCAGCTCTCAGAAATGAGCACATTTTTGAGATGTTGTGTAAGTGGTTGCGGCATGATGAAGAGAGCAATTGGATGTGGGAGATAAAGGACAGTATCTCAATATACTGAGATAACATGTGCTCTATACTAGTAAGCATTGCAAAAGTAGAAAGTAGGATTGAAGGGAGATGAAACCCAAATTTTGTCTTTCATGATTTGAATAGAACAAACAATTCTGAATAACTTTCCAATTTACTTCTATTATCAAATTTGCTTTGTTCTCTTGTTGTTCTTTGCTGAAGGAGCAGCAATGCACTACTGGGAAGTAGCTGAAAACGTATAGGGCTACATTAGAGTTTACGCTAAGCTGTAAATTGTGCTGACAAGATATTTCTAATGCGAACATTGCACATGGTGTTTTGACGTGGGATGACAAGTTAAAAGTAAAAACATAGCTTGCGCTATTTATGGGTTAGCATATATTATCGCGAGTGGATTTTCTACGATATTGTGTTTGCACTACACCACTTATGTGCTCAAAGGCCTGCTTGGGTTTTGACATCATTAACTGAGGGGATAAGAACAGTTTTTTCAATTAAACAGAATAATTCATTAAAATGGTCACAACTATAATGTGTTAGAAAACCACTTAGAACAACTGCATAATAACACATCTCCCATTTGCATATACATAATCTAATTATAAAGTTATCACAAGAAATGACAACGGTCAACTTTATTGGATTTACATTTACATTGACTTATACATGCTGCAGAGTGTGCAGGGGGAAGGGAACAGGAAAAGTGATCTTTAGCCTCAATATACGTGTACTGTCCTGGAGCACAATGCATGTTACCATATACGCACCCTGAAACATGGGTGACTCAGAAAACTGCTACTGAAACTAGTACACTAAGCAAACGTCTTGTTGGAAACTTCTATATAAACGTGAGCACGCATTATGATTATGTGTTATGTGGTTTGCAAACAAACAACTGTTTAGACAGCAATTAAGTGGGCAACACTTTATAATAATAATATAATAATTTGATTACATTGCAGGTACGAGTATTGCAAAATTAACATCAATAAAATGTATATATAATATATCGCACAAAGAAGTGATCCCTATGTAAATACATAAGCCACTACTTGGGACGAATTCTTATGTGTTTAAAGGGACAGTGTACTAGAATAATTGCACACATCCTACTATAATTTTTCATTTAATACTCTTAGATTGAATTGGATCATTTCAAATATTTAAAGATTATCATAGTGTTATGAATTACTAAACATATTTTACTAAAATTGCAAGATATATCCAAATATTTTTCTTTTATTAAAAAAATAGGTATACACTACAGTCCCTTTAAAACAAACTTAAACCCACATAAAGTATATACACTATACTATACTTTAAGCTGTTGTCATTAAACATGTCCAATTGTTATACAAATAAACAAAGACACAGATGTATTATCATTTGGAACATTTATTTAAATATTTGTAGCACTGGTATATTTTAATTAATACACAAGAAAATAAGGTTACAGGACAGTGTTCACTTAGGAGTCCAAAGGGAGTGTTGTGAGTTCCACCACTAACAAAACCAAAGCAAAAATGCTGTGTCCATTCAGTTATGCAATATGCCATATTTCCTCCCTTAGGCCCTACAGTTAACATCAACTAGGCCTCTACTAGAATCATTGGGGCCTATCTATCAAGCTTCGAACGGAGCTTGATGCCCCGTGTTTCTGGCGAGCCTGCAGGCTCGCCAGAAACAACAGTTATTAAGCAGCGGTCACAAAGACCTATGCTCCATAACCCTGTCCACCTGCTCTGAGCAGGCAGACAGACATCGCCGGAATTCAACCCAATCGAGTACGATCGGGTTGATTGACACCTCCCTGCTGGCAGCCCATTGGCCGCGAGTCTGCAGGGGGTAGCGTTGCACCAGCAGCTCTTGGTGCAATGCTGAATACGGAGAGCATATTGCTCTCCGTATTCAGCGAGGTCTGGCGGACCTGATCCGCACTGTCGAATCAGGTCCGCCAGACTTTGTTAAATAGAGGCCATTGTATGTAAGGATATCTAAAGGCAGTCCCAATAATGCCTGTGTTTATGTTTTAATTAAAGGAACAGTCTAGGCCAAAATAAACTTTCATGATTCAGATAGAGCATGTAATTTTAAACAATTTTCCAATTTACTTTTATCACCAATTTTGCTTTGTTCTCTTGGTATTCTTAGTTGAAAGCTTAACCTAGAAGGTTCATATGCTAATTTCTTAGACCTTGAAGCCCACCTTTTTCAGATTGCATTTTAACAGTTTTTCACCACTAGAGGGTGTTAGTTCACGTATTTCATATAGATAACACTGTGCTTGTGCACGAGAAGTTATCTGGGAGCAGGCACTGATTGGCTAGACTGCAAGTCTGTCAAAAGAACTGAAAAAAGGGGCAGTTTACAGCGGCTTAGATACAAGATAATCACAGAGATTAAAAGTATATTAATATAACTGTGTTGGTTATGCAAAACTGGGGAATGGGTAATAAAGGGATTATCTATCTTTTAAAACAATAAAAATTCTGGTGTAGACTGTCCCTTTAAGCATATTGTTTCCCCTGATTTTTGATGTGTTTGTTAATCGTCTGTATTTTTTATTTTGTGGTTTCACAATCCATAAGCGACCTTTGCATGGAGTCTTTTGTTGTCTTCAATAATAAAGTATATGATCAGTCTTGTTTCATAACAACACAAATAGGTAGCTAACATATGTATAATGTAATAAAATTAATTTGCAAATCTAACTGTGCCACACTTTTCAACCAATCACAATTTTTTACACAAATTTGTTAACAAAACACGTCAGTCATAATTCAATGCAAAAATGCAATTATCATCTGTATCGACAGCCAATGAGAATTTATAACACATTTTACTAATTACATGAAAAAATACTGTATATATATAAATTGGACCACTTCCTTAAATCCCATTAGTCTTTAAAAATATTGCCATGGTGGCATCACACTTTACCCTGGATGAAAATATTGAAAACAATGTATACGGCAAAGACGAACCTTTTTTGTTAAATGTCCATTGTCAAATTATGTACAAATCGTTTGGCTACAAAAAAAATGTTACTTATTTTTCAGACACTCTGGATTATGGCAATATTTTTCAAGACTCATTTGTGCCAGAAATGAAAGATTTCACTATACTTATTCCTCAGGTAACATTCAGCTAGATTATGAGTTTTACATTATGAGTGAAAAAGCATCGTTATGCTTCATAACGCTGCTTTTTCCCTAAAGCCACTATTACAAGTCTTGTAGTTATAGGTGTACTGCACACCTTTTTGGCCATAACGCAACGTCAGTACCGCACTTTTAAAAAGTTATTTTTCAAGGGGATTCCCATAGCGCCGGTATTATGAGTTTGCCTGGGAGGCCAAAAAGTGAGCGGTACACCCTATACTGACAAGATCCGTACCGCCATCTAAAGTCAGTAGCTATGAGTTTTACGTTACAAAGCTGTACCATAAAACTCATAACTAAAGTGTTAAAAAGTACACTAACACCCATAAACTACCTATTAACCCCTAAACCGAGGCCCTCCCGCACCGCAAACTCTAAAATAAAATTATTAACCCCTAATCTGCCGCTCTGGACATCGCCACCACAAAAAAAATTAACCCCTATTCCGCTGCTCCCCGACATCGTTGCCACTATAATAAACCTATTAACCCCTAAACCGCCGCCCTCCCGCATTGCAAACACTATTTAAAGATTATTAACCCCTAATCTGCCGTACACCCACACCGCCACTATAATAAACCTATTAACCACTAAACCGCAAGCCCCCCACAACGAAATATGCTAAAATAAATTATTAACCCATAAACCACTGACCTCCCACATCACTAACTCTACATAAATATATTAACCTCTAATCCTAACCCTAACGTAACCCTAACCCTAAGTCTAACCCTAACCCTGACGTAACCCTAAGCCTAACACCCTTAACTTAAATATAATTAAAAGAAAGCTAAATAAACCTTACAATTATTAACTAAATAATTCCTAATTAAAACTAAATACAAACTTACCTGTAAAAAAAAAATCCTAAACTAGCTACAAAATAACTAATAGTTATCTATTTTTACTTCACAGGTAAGTTTGTATTTATTTTAACTAGGTAGACTAGTTAGTAAATAGTTATTAACTATTTACTAGCTACTTAGTGAAATAAAACCTAACCTGCCTTACACTAAAAACTAACATTACAATAAAATAAAATAAATTAACTTATTAAAATACAATTTTCTAAATTACAAAAAAAATAAACACTAAATTACAAAAAATAAAAACGAAATTATCAAAAATAAAAACGAATTACTCCTAATCTAATAGCCCTATCAAAATAAAAAAGTCCTCCAAAATAAAAAACCCTAGCCTACACTAAACTGCCAATGGCCCTTAAAAGGGCCTTTTGAGGGGCATTGCTCTAATTTAAATAAACCTGAGCTCACCATTGCCCTGAAAATGGCATTTGGATGGGCATTGCCCTTAAAAGGGCATTTAGCTCTTTTACATTGCCCAAACCCTAAGCTAAGAATAAAACCCACCCAATAAACCCTTAAAAAAACTTAACACTAACCCCCAACGATCCACTTACCGTTTTCGAAGACCGGACATCCATCCTCGTCCAGGCGGCAGAAGTCCTCATTCAGCCGGCGAAGTCCTCATCCAAGCGAAAAGAAGTCTTCATCCAGGCGACATTTTCTATCTTCATCCATCCGGCGCGGAGCAGTTGCATCTTCAAGACATCGTTCGCGGGGGATCCTCTTCTTACGGTCGTCGCTGGAAAATGAAGGTTCCCTTTAAGTGACATCATCCAAGATGGCGTCCCTTACATTCCTATTGGCTGAAAGATTTCTATCAGCCAATAGGAATTAAAGGGGAAAAATCCTATTGGTTGTTGTAATCACCCAATAGGATTGAGCTTTTATCCTGTTGGCTGATTGGAACAGCCAATAGAATGAGAGCTCAATCCTATTGGTTGATTGGTGTCTATGGGGAAAATCGTGCACGAGCACGTCAAAGCAGCGCTTGATTTCTGTGTGGTATAGAGCTCAATGCCACCATATCGCCCGTACAAGAGTGTTTTTTGTAAATAGCAGCGCTATAGGGAGGTGAAATAACGCCGCGCTGAAAACTCGTAATCTAGCTGATAATATTTAATTAACTATTTGCAATGTAAAATGTCAAACATTAACAAATACAAATATAAATGTATTCACTGATATGACATATATTTATGTTTGTTTTGTGAATGCAGATATTTGGTAATTAACACTTTGTTTAAAAAATTATATTTACATAGATGAAAACATATATGAGCAGAAACAAAATTCAAAGGTTGAAGGTATGCAAAATATTAATAACTATATCTTACTACCTATGAACAACTTACTATTAACTATTTGCAAATCTAATTTAATAACTATTAACTATTTCTTATCATCTGTGAAGTATTTACTTTTAACTCTTAATTATTTCATAATATATATGAACTACTAGCTAATATTTACTACCTATATCCTTCTAATAATTTACACCTAGATTACGAGTTGTGCGTTCGTGTTTTAACGCTGAAAAAATGGTCATTTCAGCTTTATAACAGCACCGCAGCCATTACAAGTCTTGTCGGTATAGCTAAACCGCAAGCCTTTTAGCCTGTAACGCAACGTCAGTCCCGCACTTGTAAAAATTACGTTTTTTCATGGGACTTTCATAGTTCTCATCCTATTGGCTGTTTTGAACAACCAATAGGGTTTCCGTAGCTCTCATCCTATTGGCTGATTTAAATTTCCAAAATCAAATCAGCCAATAGGAATGCAAGGGACGCCATCTTGAATCGCGTACCTTGCATTTAAGATTCAATGTACAGCGGCGACCGTATGAAGAGGATACTCCGCACTGGATGTCTTTGGGGTGTTTTTTTTAGAATAGAAATACATTTTTATTGTTTTAGATAATTTTGTTTGTTATTTTTTGTAATGGTAGGTTTTTTATTTTTTATAATTTTAGTGTTTGTTATTTTTTGTAATGGTAGTTTTTTTATTTTTTGTAATGTTAGGTTTTAGTGTAAAGCAGGTTAGGTTTTATTTCACAGGTAAGTTTGTATTTATTTTAACTAGGTAGTTAGTAAATAGTTAATAACTATTTACTAACTAGTCTACCTAGTTAAAATAAATACAAACTTACCTGTGAAATAAAAATAAAACCAGAGGCCTAGATTTAGAGTTGGGCGGTAGCCGTGAAAACCAGCGTTAGAGGCTCCTTACGCTGGTTTTGGGCTACCGCCGGTATTTGGAGTCAGTCAGGAAAGGGTCTAACGCTCACTTTTCAGCCGCAACTTTTCCATACCGCAGATCCCCTTACGTCAATTGCGTATCCTATCTTTTCAATGGGATCTTTCTAACGCTGGTATTTAGAGTCGTAGCTGAAGTGAGCGTTAGAAATCTAACGACAAAACTCCAGCCGTAGAAAAAAGTCAGTAGTTAAGAGCTTTCTGGGCTAACGCCGATTAATAAAGCTCTTAACTACTGTGCTCTAAAGTACACTAACACCCATAAACTACCTATGTACCCCTAAACCGAGGTCCCCCCACATTTCCGCCACTCTATTAAATTTTTTTAACCCCTAATCTGCCGACCGCCACCTACGTTATACTTATGTACCCCTAATCTGCTGCCACTAACACCGCCGACCCCTATATTATATTTATTAACCCCTAACCTGCCCCCCACAACGTCGCCGCCAGCTACCTACAATAATTAACCCCTAATCTGCCGACCGCAAAGCGCTGCTACTTACATTATCCCTATGTACCCCTAATCTGCTGCCCCTAACACCGCCGACCCCTATATTATATTTATTAACCCCTAATCTGCCCCCCTCAACGTCGCCTCCACCTGCCTACACTTATTAACCCCTAATCTGCCGAGCGGACCGCACCGCTACTATAATAAAGTTATTAACCCCTAATCCGCCTCACTCCCGCCTCAATAACCCTATAATAAATAGTATTAACCCCTAATCTGCCCTCCCTAACATCGCCAACACCTAACTTCAATTATTAACCCCTAATCTGCCGACCGAATCTCGCTGCTACTGTAATAAATGGATTAACCCCTAAAGCTAAGTCTAACCCTAACCCTAACACCCCCCTAAGTTAAATATAATTTAAATCTAACGAAATAAATTAACTCTTATTAAATAAATTATTCCTATTTAAAGCTAAATACTTACCTGTAAAATAAACCCTAATATAGCTACAATATAAATTATAATTATATTATAGCTATTTTAGGATTTATATTTATTTTACAGGTAACTTTGTATTTATTTTAACCAGGTACAATAGCTATTAAATAGTTAAGAACTATTTAATAGCTAAAATAGTTAAAATAATTACAAAATTACCTGTAAAATAAATCCTAACCTAAGTTACAATTAAACCTAACACTACACTATCAATAAATAAATAAAATAAAATACCTACAATTACCTACAATTAAACCTAACACTACACTATCAATACATTAATTAAATACAATACCTACAAATAACTACAATTAAATAAACTAACTAAAGTACAAAAAATAAAAAAGAACTAAGTTACGAAAAATAAAAAAATATTTACAAACATTAGAAAAATATTACAACAATTTTAAACTAATTACACCTACTCTAAGCCCCCTAATGAAATTACAAAGCCCCCCAAAATAAAAAAATGCCCTACCCTATTCTAAATTACAAAAGTTCAAAGCTCTTTTACCTTACCAGCCCTGAACAGGGCCCTTTGCGGGGCATGCCCCAAGAAATTCAGCTCTTTTGCCTGTAAAAAAACACATGCAATACCCTCCCCCAACATTACAACCCACCACCCACATACCCCTAATCTAACCCAAACCCCCCTTAAATAAACCTAACACTAAGCCCCTGAAGATCTCCCTACCTTGAGTCGTCTTCACCCAGCCGAGCCAAATTCTTCATCCAAGCGGAGCAAGAAGAGGTCCTCCATCTGGTAGAAGTCTTCATCCAAGCGGGGCAGAAGAGGTCTTCCATCCGATTGAAGTCTTCATCCAAGCGGAATCTTCTATCGTCATCCATCCGGAACGGAGCGGCAGCATCCTGAAGACCTCCAACGCGGAACATCCATCCTGGCCGACGACTGAACGATGAATGACGGTTCCTTTAAATGACGTCATCCAAGATGGCGTCCCTCGAATTCCGATTGGCTGATAGGATTCTATCAGCCAATCGGAATTAAGGTAGGAAAATTCTGATTGGCTGATGGAATCAGCCAATCAGAATCAAGTTCAATCCGATTGGCTGATCCGATCAGCCAATCAGATTGAGCTTGCATTCTATTGGCTGTTCCGATCAGCCAATAGAATGCGAGCTCAATCTGATTGGCTGATCGGATCAGCCAATCGGATTGAACTTGATTCTGATTGGCTGATTCCATCAGCCAATCAGAATTTTCCTACCTTAATTCCAATTGGCTGATCTTGGATGACGTCCCTTAAAGGAACCGTCATTCTTCAGTTGGACGTCGTCAGAAGAAGATTGATCCGCGCTGGAGGTCTTCACGATGGAGCCGTTCCTCATCGGATGAAGATAGAAGATGCCGCTTGGATCAGGATGGTTGCCGGTCTGGATCGCCTCTTCTTCCCGGATAGGATGAAGACTTTGGAGCCTCCTCTGGACCTCTTCAGCCGCAGGATTATGGATCGCCAGCCCCCGCTTGGGTTGGATGAAGATTTTGGAGCCAGGACCGATCGGTGATACCCGGTGAGGTGAAGATAAGGTAGGAAGATCTTCAGGGGCTTAGTGTTAGGTTTATTTAAGGGGGGTTTGGGTTAGATTAGGGGTATGTGGGCGGTGGGTTGTAATGTTGGGGGGGGTATTGTATGTGTTTTTTTACAGGCAAAAGAGCTGAATTTCTTGGGGCATGCCCCGCAAAGGGCCCTGTTCAGGGCTGGTAAGGTAAAAGAGCTTTGAACTTTTGTAATTTAGAATAGGGTAGGGCATTTTTTTATTTTGGGGGGCTTTGTAATTTCATTAGGGGGCTTAGAGTAGGTGTAATTAGTTTAAAATTGTTGTAATATTTTTCTAATGTTTGTAAATATTTTTTATTTTTTGTAACTTAGTTCTTTTTTATTTTTTGTACTTTAGTTAGTTTATTTAATTGTAGTTATTTGTAGGTATTGTATTTAATTAATGTATTGATAGTGTAGTGTTAGGTTTAATTGTAGGTAATTGTAGGTATTTTATTTAATTTATTTATTGATAGTGTAGTGTTAGGTTTAATTGTAACTTAGGTTAGGATTTATTTTACAGGTAATTTTGTATTTATTTTAACTATTTTAGCTATTAAATAGTTCTTAACTATTTAATAGCTATTGTACCTGGTTAAAATAAATACAAAGTTACCTGTAAAATAAATATAAATCCTAAAATAGCTATAATATAATTATAATTTATATTGTAGCTATATTAGGATTTATTTTACAGGTAAGTATTTAGCTTTAAATAGGAATAATTTATTTAATAAGAGTTAATTTATTTTGTTAGATTTAAATTATATTTAACTTAGAGGGGTGTTAGTGTTAGGGTTAGACTTAGCTTTAGGGGTTAATACATTTATTAGAATAGCGGTGAGCTCCAGTCGGCAGATTAGGGGTTAATGTTTGAAGTTTGGTGTCGGCGATGTTAGGGAGGGCAGATTAGGGGTTAATACTATTTATTATAGGGTTATTGAGGCGGGAGTGAGGCGGATTAGGGGTTAATAACTTTATTATAATAGCGGTGCGGTCCGCTCGGCAGATTAGGGGTTAATAAGTGTAGGCAGGTGGAGGCGACGTTGTGGGGGGCAGATTAGGGGTTAATAAATATAATATAGGGGTCGGCGGTGTTAGGGGCAGCAGATTAGGGGTACATAGGGATAATGTAAGTAGCGTCGGTTTACGGAGCGGCAGATTAGGGGTTAAAAAAATATGCAGGTGTCAGCGATAGCGCAGAATAGGGGTTAATAAGTGTAAGGTTAGGGGTGTTTAGACTCGGGGTACATGTTAGAGTGTTAGGTGCAGACGTAGGAAGTGTTTCCCCATAGCAAACAATGGGGCTGCGTTAGGAGCTGAACGTGGCTTTTTTGCAGGTGTTAGGTTTTTTTTCAGCTCAAACAGCCCCATTGTTTTCTATGGGGGAATCGTGCACAAGCACGTTTTTGAAGCTGGCCGCGTCCGTAAGCACCGCTGGTATCGAGAGTTGAAGTTGCAGTAAATATGCTCTACGGTCCTTTTTTGGAGCCTAACGCAGCCATTCTATGAACTCTAAATACCAGCGGTATTTAAAAGGTGCGGCCAGAAAAAAGCCAGCGTAGCTAACGCACCCCTTGGGCCGCAAAACTCTAAATCTAGGCGTAAGTTAGCTACAATGTAACTATTAGTTATATTGTAGCTAGCTTAGGTTTTATTTCACAGGTAAGTATGTATTTAGTTTTAAATTGGAATTATTTAGTTAATAATTGTAAGTTTAATTTAGCTCTATTTTAATTATGTTAAAGTTAGGGGGTGTTAGAGTTAGGTTTAGGGTTAGGGTTATGTTAGGGTTAGGTTTAGGGGTTAATATATACTTTAATTTAGGTTGTTGCGATGTGGGGAGCTGGCGGTTTAGGGGTTAATAGGTTTATTTAGTGGCAGTGATGTGGGAGGACAGAGGTTTAGGGGTTAATAACTTTATTTAGTGGCGGCGATGTCGGAGACCGGTGGAATAGGGGTTAATATATTTATTGTAGTGTGGGCGATGTAGGGGTACAGGGGAATAGAGGTTAATAACTTTAGTATAGTGGCGGCGATGTTGGGGCGGCAGATTAGGGGTTAATAGCTTTTTTTAGGTTGCAGCGATATCAGGAGTGGAAGATTGTTAATAACATTATGCAGGTGACGGCGATGTCGGGGGCAGCAGATTAGGGGTATTTAGACGTGGGGTTTATAACAGGGTGTTAGGTTGAAACGTAACTTTATTTTTTCCCATAGACATCAATGGGGCTGCGTTACGGAGCTTTTCATTCCACAATCACAGGTGTTACCCTTTTTTTCTGACCCGCTCTCCCCTTTGATGTCTATGGGAGCACGTCAAAACAGCGCTTGTATTTTGTGCGGTATGGAGCTTAAAACCACCATGTCACATGCACAAGCCGGCTGTTTGAAAACTTGTAATGGCTGCGCTATAGTTAAATAAAGCAACTTTTGTTGCGTTCGTTAATTTCCCTATAGCACGCATAACTCGTAATATAGCTGTTAGAGTACTTTTCCATTACTGGATCACCACTGCCAGCAAATCGCGCTATAGATTTTTTGGCTGTTATTGCCAAAGTACTGTAGAAGCTGAAATTCCCCATCTCCACTCTTTGGGGGAATCAATGGGGGGCAAATTGTCAATACAAGAGTTTCCCTTGGGGTGGATGACAGCGGATTGGTACAGAGCACAGCTGATCCTCAGGCATCCACTCCAGATGACACTTGTGGATTGACTCTTTGTCCACCTTGAATCCCACAGGCAGAGGCAACAAAGAGAAAGGAGATGGGGGGAATTGCCGCTTTTACTGAATAACGGAACAAAACTCTATTGCGCCAGATTGGTGCTCTATTAATGGAAAAGTACCTTAACTTATTTCTAAATGCAAGTCACTCATTTGCAAAACAACTTTGCATTAGGTTATTATTAACCCTTTAACCCCTTAGTGACCAGAGCACTTTTCCATTTTCTGTCCGTTTGGGACCAAGGCTATTTTTACATTTCTGCGGTGTTTGTGTTTAGCTGAAATTTTCCTCTTACTCATTTACTGTACCCACACATATTATATACCGTTTTTCTCGCCATTAAATGGACTTTCTAAAAATACCATTATTTTCATCATATCTTATCATTTACTATAAAAAAAATTATAAAATATGAGGAAAAATGGAAAAAAACACACTTTTTCTAACTTTGAACCCCAAAATCTGTTACATATCTACAACCACCAAAAAACACCCATGCTAAATTGTTTCTAAATTTTGTCCTGAGTTTAGAAATACCCAATGTTTACATCTTCTTTGCTTTTTTTGTAAGTTATAGGGCCATAAATACAAGTAGCACTTTGCTATTTTCAAACCATTTTTTTTCAAAATTAACGCTAGTTACATTAGAACACTAATATCTTTCAGGAATCCCTGAATATCCATTGACATGTATATATTTTTTTTTAGAAGACATCCCAAATTATTGATCTAGGCCCATTTTGGTATATTTCATGCCACCATTTCACCGCCAAATGCGATCAAATACAAAAAATTGTTCACTTTTTCACAAATTTTTTCACAAACTTTCAGTTTCTCACTGAAATTATTTACATACTGCTTGTGCAATTATGGCATAAATGGTTGTAAATTCTTCTCTGGGATCCCCTTTGTTCAGAAATAGCAGACATATATGGCTTTGGCATTGCTTTTTGGTAATTAGAAGGCCGCTAAATGCCACTGCGCACCACACGTGTATTATGCCCAGCAGTGAAGGGGTTAATTAGGGAGCATGTAAGGAGCTTTTTGGGGTAATTTTAGCTTTAGTGTAGTGTAGTAGACAACCCCAAGTATTGATCTAGGCCCATTTTGGTATATTTCATGCCACCATTTCACCGCCAAATGCGATCAAATTAAAAAAAACGTAAAATTTTTCATAATTTTAGGTTTCTCACTGAAATAATTTACAAACAGCTTGTGCAATTATGGCACAAATGGTTGTAAATGCTTCTCTGGGATCCCCTTTGTTCAGAAATAGCAGACATATATGACTTTGGAGTTGCTTTTTGGTAATTAGAATGCTGCTAAATGGCGCTGCGCATCACACGTGTATTATGGCTAGCAGTGAAGGGGTCAATTAGGTAGCTTGTAGGGAGCTTGCAGGGTTAATTTTAGCTTTAGTGTAAAGATCAGCCTCCCACCTGAAACATCAGACCCCCTGATCCCTCCCAAACATCTCTCTTCCCTCCCCTACCCCACAAATGTCCCCGCCATCTTAAGTACTGGCAGAAACTCTGCCAGTACTAAAATAAAAGGTATATTTGGGCTTTTTTGTGCATTTTTTGTTAGCATATTTACATATGCTTCTGTGTAGGGATCCCCCTTAGCCCCCAACCTCACTGATCCCCCACTAAACAGCTCTCT
Source organism: Bombina bombina (assembly GCF_027579735.1). Classification (NCBI taxonomy): domain Eukaryota; kingdom Metazoa; phylum Chordata; class Amphibia; order Anura; family Bombinatoridae; genus Bombina; species Bombina bombina. Next base: position 1,280,417,088 of record NC_069499.1, on the reverse strand, counting down.
AACCCTCCCCCTCTGACTTAATGTGCGCCATCTTGGGTACTGGCAGCTGTCTGCCAGTACCCAGTTTAGTGAAAAAAAGCTTTTTTTTAAATAAAATATGTCCCTTTTCTGTAGTGTAGCTTTCCCCCCCCCCAAGACCAACCCCCACCCCTTCCAGATCCCTTAGATGGTTTTTAAAATAAAGTTTATTACATTTTTTTTTTACTTTTACTTTTTAACTTTTCTGTAGTGTAGCGGTTCCCACCCGCTCCCGCCCCGTGCACGCGCCCGCCCGCCACCCCCCGTGCACGCGCGCGCGCCCGTGCGCGCCCCCGACGGTCCCGATCCCGATCCCGCCCCCCGTGACATCACGCGCAACACCGATGGCCGCCCACCCGCCTCCCAATTCGGCTCCCACCCACCAACGATACCGGCCATCGATGTCCGGTGCAGAGAGGGCCACAGAGTGGCTCTCTCTGCATCGGATGGCCATGTATGGTTATTGCAGGATGCCTCCATATCGAGGCATCACTGCAATAACCGGAAAGCAGCTGGAAGCGAGCAGGATCGCTTCCAGCTGCTTTCCACACCGAGGACGTGCAGGGTACGTCCTCAGGCATTAACTGCCTTTTTTTTGAGGACGTACCCTGCACGTCCTCGGTCATTAAGGGGTTAAAAAAGTCAGAACTGCAATGTATAATAAGGAGAAATATTATTTGCAAACATCAAAAAATGTATCATTTCAGATAATCCTTCAGATTTAACTTTTTTTGGGAAAGTGTACAGATTAATAGACGAAAACCAACCTTTTGACAAGGCACAAGTGTCTGCTGTGAAAATTAATTTTAAAGACTATTAAATGTCTTTACAATTAATAAATATATGATATTAACCCATTTTGTAAATTTGCATAGGTTATGAAAAGGGATGAGATCCTGGACGTTCAAGCTGAGCCTACAAAATCTGATGCATGTTTTACAGATAAACTTACTACACTAAGTTTTACAGATATGCAAGAAACATTTGTTGTTGACACATTTATCATTTAAGGAAATCTGTGCATAATAATTTCAAAAGAGCCCTTAAAACTCAAAAAGTAGGCACATTTAGGCCTAGATTTGGAGTTCGGCGGTAAAAGGGCTGTTAACGCTCCGCGGGCTTTTTTCTGGTATCGAGAGTTCAAACAAATGCTGCGTTAGGCTCCAAAAAAGGAGCGTAGAGCATTTTTACCGCAAATGCAACTCTCGATACCAGAGTTGCTTACGGACGCAGCCGGCCTCAAAAACGTGCTCGTGCACGATTCTCCCATAGGAAACAATGGGGCTGTTTGAGCTGAAAAAAACCTAACACCTGCAAAAAAGCAGCGTTCAGCTCCTAACGCAGCCCCATTGTTTCCTATGGGGAAACACTTCCTACGTCTGCACCTAACACTCTAACATGTACCCCGAGTCTAAACACCCCTAACCTTACACTTATTAACCCCTAATCTGCCGCCCCCGCTATCGCTGACCCCTGCATATTTTTTTTAACCCCTAATCTGCCGCTCCGTAAACCGCCGCAACCTACGTTCTCCCTATGTACCCCTAATCTGCTGCCCTAACATCGCCGACCCCTATATTATATTTATTAACCCCTAATCTGCCCCCCTCAACGTCGCCGACACCTGCCTACACTTATTAACCCCTAATCTGCCGAGCGGACCTGAGCGCTACTATAATAAAGTTATTAACCCCTAATCCGCCTCACTAACCCTATCATAAATAGTATTAACCCCTAATCTGCCCTCCCTAACATCGCCGACAGCTACCTTCAATTATTAACCCCTAATCTGCCGAGCGGACCACACCGCTATTCTAATAAATGTATTAACCCCTAAAGCTAAGTCTAACCCTAACACTAACACCCCCCTAACTTAAATATAATTTACATCTAACGAAATAAATTAACTCTTATTAAATAAATTATTCCTATTTAAAGCTAAATACTTACCTGTAAAATAAATCCTAATATAGCTACAATATAAATTATAATTATATTATAGCTATTTTAGGATTAATATTTATTTTACAGGCAACTTTGTAATTATTTTAACCAGGTACAATAAATATTAAATAGTTAAGAACTATTTAATAGTTACCTAGTTAAAATAATAACAAATTTACCTGTAAAATAAATCCTAACCTAAGATATAATTAAACTTAACACTACCCTATCAATAAAATAATTAAATAAACTACCTACAATTACCTACAATTAACCTAACACTACACTATCAATAAATAAATTAAACACAATTGCTACAAATAAATACAATTAAATAAACTATCTAAAGTACAAAAAATAAAAAAGAACTAAGTTACAAAAAATAAAAAAATATTTACAAACATAAGAAAAATATTACAACAATTTAAAACTAATTAAACCTACTCTAAGCCCCCTAATAAAATAACAAAGCCCCCCAAAATAAAAAATTCCCTACCCTATTCTAAATTAAAAAAGTTACAAGCTCTTTTACCTTACCAGCCCTGAACAGGGCCCTTTGCGGGGCATGCCCCAAGAATTTCAGCTCTTTTGCCTGTAAAAGAATAAATACAATACCCCCCCCCCAACATTACAACCCACCACCCACATACCCCTAATCTAACCCAAACCCCCCTTAAATAAACCTAACACTAAGCCCCTGAAGATCTTCCTACCTTGTCTTCACCATCCAGGTATCACCGATCCGTCCTGGCTCCAACATCTTCATCCAACCCAAGCGGGGGTTGGCGATCCATAATCCGGTGCTCCAAAGTCTTCCTCCTATCCGGCAAGAAGAGGACATCCGGACCGGCAAACATCTTCTCCAAGCGGCATCTTCGATCTTCTTCCATCCGGAGCGAAGCGGCAGGATCCTGAAGACCTCCAGCGCGGAACATCCATCCGGACCGACGACTGAACGACGAATGACTGTTCCTTTAAGGGACGTCATCCAAGATGGCGTCCCTCGAATTCCGATTGGCTGATAGGATTCTATCAGCCAATCGGAATTAAGGTAGGAATTTTCTGATTGGCTGATGGAATCAGCCAATCAGAATCAAGTTCAATCCGATTAGCTGATCCAATCAGCCAATCAGATTGAGCTCGCATTCTATTGGCTGTTCCGATCAGCCAATAGAATGCGAGCTCAATCTGATTGGCTGATTGGATCGGCCAATCGGATTGAACTAGATTCTGATTGGCTGATTCCATCAGCCAATCAGAAAATTCCTACCTTAATTCCGATTGGCTGATAGAATCCTATCAGCCAATCGGAATTCGAGGGACGCCATCTTGGATGACGTCCCTTAAAGGAACAGTCATTCGTCGTTCAGTCGTCAGTCCGGATGGATGTTCCGCGCTGGAGGTCTTCAGGATCCTGCCGCTTCGCTCCGGATGGAAGAAGATCGAAGATGCCGCTTGGAGAAGATGTTTGCCGGTCCGGATGTCCTCTTCTTGCCGGATAGGAGGAAGACTTTGGAGCCTCTTCTGGACCTCTTCAGCACCGGATTATGGATCGCCAACCCCCGCTTGGGTTGGATGAAGATCTTGGAGCCAGGACGGATCGGTGATACCTGGATGGTGAAGACAAGGTCGGAAGATCTTCAGGGGATTAGTGTTAGGTTTATTTAAGGGGGGTTTGGGTTAGATTAGGGGTATGTGGGTGGTGGGTTGTAATGTGGGGGGGGGGTATTGTATGTTTTTTTTTACAGGCAAAAGAGCTGAAATTCTTGGGGCATGCCCCGCAAAGGGCCCTGTTCAGGGCTGGTAAGGTAAAAGAGCTTGTAACTTTTTTAATTTAGAATAGGGTAGGGAATTTTTTATTTTGGGGGGCTTTGTTATTTTATTAGGGGGCTTAGAGTAGGTGTAATTAGTTTAAAATTGTTGTAATATTTTTCTGATGTTTGTAAATATTTTTTTATTTTCTGTAACTTAGTTCTTTTTTATTTTTTGTACTTTAGCTAGTTTATTTAATTGTATTTATTTGTAGCAATTGTGTTTAATTAATTTATTGATAGTGTAGTGTTAGGTTAATTGTAGGTAATTGTAGGTAGTTTATTTAATTATTTTATTGATAGGGTAGTGTTAAGTTTAATTATATCTTAGGTTAGGATTTATTTTACAGGTAAATTTGTTATTATTTTAACTAGGTAACTATTAAATAGTTCTTAACTATTTAATAGCTATTGTACCTGGTTAAAATAATTACAAAGTTGCCTGTAAAATAAATATTAATCCTAAAATAGCTATAATATAATTATAATTTATATTGTAGCTATATTAGGATTTATTTTACAGGTAAGTATTTAGCTTTAAATAGGAATAATTTATTTAATAAGAGTTAATTTATTTCGTTAGATGTAAATTATATTTAAGTTAGGGGGGTGTTAGTGTTAGGGTTAGACTTAGCTTTAGGGGTTAATACATTTATTAGAATAGCGGTGAGGTCCGCTCGGCAGATTAGGGGTTAATAATTGAAGGTAGCTGTCGGCGATGTTAGGGAGGGCAGATTAGGGGTTAATACTATTTATGATAGGGTTAGTGAGGCGGGTTAGGGGTTAATAACTTTATTATAGTAGCGCTCAGGTCCGCTCGGCAGATTAGGGGTTAATAAGTGTAGGCAGGTGTCGGCGACGTTGAGGGGGGCAGATTAGGGGTTAATAAATATAATATAGGGGTCGGCGGTGTTAGGGGTAGCAGATTAGGGGTACATAGGGATAACGTAGGTGGCGGCGCTTTGCGGTCGGAAGATTAGGGGTTAATTATTTTAAGTAGCTGGCGGCGATGTTGTGGGGGGCAGGTTAGGGGTTAATAAATATAATACAGGGGTCGGCGGGGTTAGGGGCAGCAGATTAGGGGTACATAAGTATAACGTAGGTGGCGGTCGGCAGATTAGGGGTTAAAAATTTTAATCGAGTGGCGGCGATGTGGGGGGAGCTCGGTTTAGGGGTACATAGGTAGTTTATGGGTGTTAGTGTACTTTAGGGTACAGTAGTTAAGAGCTTTATAAACCGGCGTTAGCCAGAAAGCTCTTAACTCCTGCTATTTTCAGGCGGCTGGAATCTTGTCGTTAGAGCTCTAACGCTCACTTCAGAAACGACTCTAAATACAGGCGTTAGAAAGATCCCATTGAAAATATAGGCTACGCAAATGGCGTAGGGGGATCTGCGGTATGGAAAAGTCGCGGCTGAAAAGTGAGCGTTAGACCCTTTAATCACTGACTCCAAATACCAGCGGGCGGCCAAAACCAGCGTTAGGAGCCTCTAACGCTGGTTTTGACGGCTACCGCCGAACTCCAAATCTAGGCCTTAGTTACTTCAGCATGTATTGGATAGTGTGCAATGCTCCAGGGCACTTCTTAAAAATGGGTGACTTGCAGTAGATGTCTACCTTTAAGAAACGTAAATCATGATGTGTTTATTTAGAATTATGTTGTTTTGTTTTTTTTATAAAACAACTTTCTGTCATACTTCAAGCATTTTAGCAAAAGAATAAATCATGTTTTCCTTGGAGTTACTTCTTTATTTGTTTGGGTGATTCTGGGGGGGGGAGGGACTACGTCATGCACCACACCACATTTTTATTTTACAGTCTCCGTGATTATATTTCCAAAAATGGCTGACCTTAATTGAAAAGTAAGACATGTACATGTGAAAATTAATGTGTGACTAAATCTTCCAATACAAAGCAACAAGTCTCTATTATACTGGGCTCAATTCCTCTGCCCAAATGTCTGTCTCTGTCATGTCACTAACAAAGTAGCATGCATGTGAAACACATAGAGTATGCTTACCCTCTGATGGTCTTTGGTTCCATGAAGATGAAGTAAACTCTCTTCAGTTTTGCCATTGTCAGTGCCCTATGTTTGGAGTTTCCCTATAAAGATCCCACCACTGTTGTTGCTGCTGACCCTGCCACCGGCCTAGATGTATTTTTCTTTCATATAAGTGGCAAGAGTCCATGAGCTAGTGACATATGGGATATACATTCCTACAAGGAGGGGGCAAAGTTTCCTAAACCTCAAAATGCCTATAAATGCACCTCCCAACACACTCATACCTTAGTTTTACAAACTTTGCCTCCTATGGAGGTGGTGAAGGGAGATGTGCTTGATTTCTTCTATGATAGGCGCTTCTAAGCATTTTGAAGCCCAATTCCTCTCAGAGTACAGTGTTTGTCAGAGGGATGTGAAGGGAGAATTGCCTGTTGATTTTATGGTTTCACCCATGGGAAATCTTTTCAAAGGCTCTCTGTAATCGGTCGCAGGGATTCATTCCCTGCCTCCCTTTTCAGATCGACGTTATACTCCTATACTATTACCTCTGCTGATATTTTTCAGTACTGGTTTGGCTGTATGCTATATGTGGATGGGTGTCTACTGGTAAGTATGTATCATTTTTTTATGACACTCTCAGCTATGTTTGGTGCTTTATACTATATTGTAAAGTTTTAAATATATGTGTTTACTTATATTTGCCATGAGTCAGGTCTATGTATATTTTCCTTTTTCACAGGCTGTCAGTTTCAGAATGGAAATTATGCTTGGGAAGTTTATTTTAATTATTCTTTTCTTACCTGTGGTTCCAGTTCTTTCAATTTGACTTTGTTTTCCAAAATTTTCGCTGGCAAACTAGGCTTGTTTTTTTATGCGTCATTCTTGGTGCGAAAATGTTTTGCCGCAAGGTTGCACCTATGGTGATGCAAGTATTGTCATTTCCTGTGTCTTTGTTGATGTTAGTTCCTTTGGCGCAAAGTCGCGCTTGTTATGACGCGAGTTGTGTAATTTCCTGGTGTTAGCTTTGGCGGGCAAATTTTTTTTTTCACTTTCTTTTGCGTCATGCGTCATACTTGGCGCTACAATTTTTTGTATATTAACCCTCTTCCTTTAATGCTTCTTGTTCTCTTTTTATGTCAGAGAGCTATGATGCTTATTTTTTGCATCTTACTTTAGCATAAGCATTTTTTCCCATTCCTGAAACTGCTATATGAGGAAATTGGATATTTTGTTTAAATTTTCTTTTTTTTCTTTTTACATTTTGCAAGATGTCTCAGTCTGATCCTGCCTCTGATGTTGCTGTAGAAACCATGCTGCTTGAACACAGTTCTACCAAAGCTAAGTGTGTTTGTTGTAAATTTGCTGATGTTATTTCTTCAGCTCAATTATGTGGCATTTGTCATGACAAGCTCTTAAATGCTGATAATGTTTCTATTAGTACAAATACATCGTCTGTTGTTCCCTCAACCTCTAATGTACCTGATATTCCTGCAGATGTAAAGAATTATATTGCTGCAGCTATAGAAAAGGCTATGTCTGCTATGCTGCCTTCAAATAAACGTAAAAGGTATTTTAAAACTTCTCATAATTCTGATGAAATTTGTATTGACCGACAACATACTGAAGTATCCTCTGCTGATAAGGATCTCTTTGGTTCAGAGGATCCCGAATCAGACTCTGAAATTGAAATCTTCCTATTTGTTTAAGATTGATTATATTCGTTCTTTGTTGAAGGAAGTCTTGGTTACTTTGGGTATTGAAGCGTCTAGTCCTCTTGATAACAAAGCCAGTAAACGTTTAAATTCTGTTTTTAAACCTCCAAAATTTGCTCCTGAGGTTTTTCCTATTCCCGATGCTATCTCTGATATGATTACTAAAGAATGGTCTAAGCCTGGTTCGTCTTTTAATCCTTCTTCTAGGTTAAAGAAGTCATATCCTTTACCTGTGGCTAATTTAAAGTTTATGGGAAAAAGTCCCTAAAGTTGATGGTGCTATTTCCTCTCTTGCTAGGCGTACTTATATTCCTATGGAAGAAAGTACTTCTTTTAAGGATCCTTTAGGCCGGAAGATTGAATCTTATCTCAGAAAAGCTTATTTACATTCTGGCTATATTCTTAGACCTGCCATTTCTATGGCTGATGTGGCTGCCGCCTCATCTTTTTGGTTGGACCGTTTAGCTCGTCAGGTAGAAGATCCTGATTTGTCTAACACTGTTCTTCTGCTTCAACATGCCAATTATTTAATTTGTGATGCTATATTTGACGTTAAAAAGATTGATGTTAAATCTATGTCTTTAGCTATTTTAGCTAGAAGAGCTTTATGGCTTAAATCTTGGAATGCTGACATGGTAAGAATTTGTTTGGTTCTCAATTGGATTCTATTATTTCCACTATCACTGGGGGGAAGGGAGTTTTTCTACCCCAAGATAAAAAGTCTAAGGGCAAATTTAAGGCTCCTAATCGTTTTGCGTTCCTTACGTCAGAATAGAGAACAAAAAAACACTCCTTCCCCTAAGGCCTCTGGTTCCAATTGGAGACCATCTTAAAATTGAAATAAAACCAAGCCTTATAAGAAACCAAATCCACCCCAAAGACTGCATGAAGGTACGGCCCTCAATCTAGTTCAGATGGTCGGGGTCAGATTGAAATTCAGGACATTTGGACAGATTATGTTCAGAATCAGGTTTCAGAATAAGACCTCCCATGGGAATATTCTTTCTTTCTCATGTTCCAACCAATCCTGTGAAGGCTCAGGCTTTTTCTGAAATTTGTTTTAGACCTAGAGCTTTCAGGGGTAATTGTACCAGTTCCTCTCCAAGAACAGGGTTTGGGTTTCTATTCAAATCTATTCATTGTCCCAAAGAAAGAGAATTCTTTCAGGCCAGTTCTGTATCTGAAGTTTTTAAATCATTTTGTAAAAGTCCCAACTTTCAAGATGGTGACTATAAGGACTATTCTGCCTTTTGTTCAGCAAGGGCATTTTATGTCCACAATAGACTTACAGGATGCTTATCTTCACATTCCAATTCATCGAAACCACTATTGGTTTCTGAGATTCTATTTTCTAGACAAGCATTACCAATTTGCCGCTCTTCCATTTGGCCTAGTGACAGCTCCAAGAATCTTGTTGAAGGTTCTCGGTGCCCATCTATCTGTAATTAGAGGACAGGGTATTGTGGTGTTTCCTTATTTGGACAATATCTTGGTACTAGCTCAGTCTTTTCATTTAGCAGAATCTCACACGAAACGACTATTGTGGTTTCTTCAAAGGCATGGTTGGAGGATCAATTTACAAAAGAGTTTCTTGATACCTCAGACAAGGGTCACCTTTTAAGGTTTCCAGATATATTCAGTGTTCATGACTCTGTCTTTTATAGACAAGAGGCAAATGAAATTGGTTTTAGCTTGTCTAAACCCTCAGTCTCGATCATTCCCTTCAGTGGCTATGAGCATGGAAGTTTTAGGTCTTATGACTGCAGCATCGGACGCAATCCCATTTGCTCGTTTTCATATGAGACCTCTGCAGCTTTGCATGCTGAATCAATGGTGCAGGGATTATACTCAGATACCACAACTGATATACTTTAATTCTAACATTCAACTCTCTCTATCTTGGTGGTTGGACCATCACCGTATTGTTCGAGGGGCCTCTTTTGTTCATCCTTCCTGGACTGTGATCTCAATGGATGCAAGTCTTAGAGGTTGGGGATCGGTCTGGGGGTCTCTGACAGCACAAAGGGTTTGGAAACCTCAATAGGCGAGGTTACCAATCAATATTTTATAACGCTGTGCTATCTTCAGAGCCCTTCAGGCTTGGCCTCTATTAAAGATAGAACTTTTAATTCATTTTCAGACAATATTACAACAGTGGCATATGTCAATCATCAGGGAGGGACTCACAGCTCTTTAGCAATGAAAGAGGTATCTCGGATACTTTCTTGGGCAGAGCCCAACTCTTGTCTAATTTCTGAGATTCATATCCCAGGTTTAGACAATTGGGAAGCGGATTATCTCAGTTGTTAGACTTTGCATCCGGGGGAATGGGTCTCCATCCAGATGTGTTTCATCAGATTGTGCAGATGTGGGGTCTTCCAGAAATAGATCTGATGGCCTCCCGTTTGAACAAGAAACTTTCCAGATACCTTTTTCAGGTTCAAGGATCCTCAGGCGGAGACGGTGGATGCTTTAGCAGTTCCTTGGTTTTACCAACCTGCTTAAATTTTTCTGCCTCTAGTTCTTCTTCCAAGGGTGATCTCCAAGATCATAATGGAACAATCTTATGTGTTTCTGATAGCACCAGCATGGCGTCACAGGTTTTGATATATGAATCTTGTCTGGATGTCCAGTTGCCAACCTTAGCTACTTCCTTTAAGGCCAGACCTGTTACAGGCTCGTAAGTTTGTTTCATGGAAGATTTACTATCGGGTTTGGAAAACCTATATTTCATGGTGTTTCTTCAGGATGGTTTGGATAAGGTTTTGTCTGCAAATAATTTGAAGTGACAAATCTCTGCTCTTTCTGTCTTATTTCATAGAAAGATTGCTAAACTTCCTGATATTCACTGTTTTGTTCAGGCTTTGGTTCGTATCAAACCTGTTATTAAGTCTATTTCTCCTCCTTTGAGTCTCAATTTGGTTTTAAGGGTTTTGCAGGCTCCTCCTTTTGAGCCTATGCATTCTTTGGATATTAAACTTCTTGGAAAGTGTTATTTCTTTTGGCTATCTCTTCTGCTAGAAGAGTTTCTGAGTTGTTGGTTCTCTTTTGTGAGTCTCTTTATCTGATTTTCCATCAAGATAAAGCTGTTTTGCGGACTTCGTTTAGATTTCTCCCATAAGTTGTGAATTCTAACAACATTAATAGGAAAATTGTTGTTCTTTCCTTGTGTCCTAATCCTAAGAATTCTCTTAAAAGATCTTTACATTCTTTGGATGTGGTAAGAGCTTTGGAATACTATGTTGAGGCTACTAAGGATTTCAGAATGACTTCTAGTCTATTTTCTCTGGTTCCAGGAAAGGTCAGAAAGCCTCTGCCATTTCTTTGGCATCTTGGTTGAAACTTTTGATTCACAAAGCTTATTTGGAGGTGGGGCAGTCTCCGCCTCAGAGAATTACAGCTTATTCTACTAGATCAGTTGGCACTTCTTGAGCTTTCAAGCATTAAGCTTCAGTTGATCAGATTTGCAAAGCAGCAACTTGGTCTTCTTTGCATGCATTTACTAAATTTTATCATTTGATGTATTTGCTTCTTCTGAAGCAGTCTTTGGTAGAAAAGTTCTTCAGGCAGCTGTTTCAGTATGATTTTTCTGCCTATGATTTGAGTTTTTTGAATTTTTTTAAATAAACTTAATTATTATTTGGATTTAATTTTCAGCGGAAATAGCTGTTTTTATTTTATCCCTCCCTCTCTAGTGACTCTGTGGATTTCCACATCTTGGGTATTATATCCCATACGTCCCTAGCTCATGGACTCTTACCACTTACATGAAAGAAAACATAATTTATGTAAGAACTTACCTGATAAATTATTTTCTTTCATAGTGGCAAGAATCCATGAGACCCACCCTATTTTTTGGTGGTTATGATTTTGTTTGTATAAAAGCACATTATTTTTTTCCAGTTCCTCTTTTTGTATGCTGTTTTACACAACGTTTTACACCTCACTACTTGGCTATACGTTAAACTAAGGTATGAGTGTGGTAGGAGGTGTATTTATAGGCATTTTTGAGGTTTGGAAACTTTGCCCCCTCCTGGTAGGAATTTATATCCCATACGTCACTAGCTCATGGACTCTTGCCACTATGAAAGAAATTAATTTCTCAGGTAAGTTCTTACATAAATTATGTTTTTTTATCTAATAATTGGAACCAATTCACTAGGCCCTTTACACTTCAAAAAGTGAGTTTCTTGGTTGAAGGCTGAAAATTAGAGGAAGAGTGCGCTGCAGAATATGTAAGACCTATGATGGATTAACTGCTTCTGCAAGGCCTACTTGTCCTGTTCCTTCTGGTCCTGTTTTCTAAGTCCTCTAGTCTTTATTTCTCTAATAGTCCATATTGTCTGAAATTCTTTGCTCTGTCATATTCATTCCAGTTCCCATATGTTTTAAATCAATTATTACAGAGTCTAAACTTGATTGAATCTTATCAATCTTAGATATTAAAAAAGATAATTGTGTTGATATTGTAAATTGGTCATTTGGTTCAGTTATAGGGGCGAATTATCAAATGGCGGGCGGACATGATTTGCTGTAGTGAATCATGTCCACCCAACATCGCTAATTGCCGACAACATACGCTGTGCAATGCTGCCCCCTGCAGATTCACAGCCAAGCAGATTGGCCGCTAGCAGGGGGTGTCAATCAACCCAATCATATCCAAAGGCTCACGTGGAAATAGAGAGAGCAAAAGAGAGGGAGGAGAGAGAGAGAAAAAGATCGGGGATAGAGAGAGCAAAAGAGAGGGGGGAGAGAGAGAGCAAAAGAGGGGGGATAGAGAGAGCAAAAGAGAGGGAGAGAGACAGCAAAAGAGAGGGGGGAAATAGCAAAAAAATGGGGGAGAGAGTAAAAGAGGGGGGTTAGAGAGAGCAAAAGAGAGGGGGAGAGATAGAGCAAAAGAGAGGGGAGAGAAACAGTAAAAGAGAGGGGAGAGAAACAGCAAAAGAGAGGGAGAGAAACAGCAAAAGAGAGGGGGGAAAGAGAGCAAAAGAAAGGGGAAAGAGAAACAGCAAAAGAGGGGGAGAGAAACAGCAAAACAGAGGGGGGAGAGAAAGCAAAAGAAAGGGGGAGAGAGAGAGAGCAAAATAGAGGGAGAGAGACAGCAAAAGAGAGGGGGAGAGAGAGCAAAAGAGAGGGGGAGAGAAAGCAAAAGAGATGGGTAGAGCGCAAAAGAGAGGGAGGAAAATAGAGGGGGAAAGAGAGAGCAAAAGAGAGGGTAGAGAGAGAAAAAGAGAGGGGAGATAAAGAAAGCAAAAGAGAGGGGGAGAGAGAGAGCAAAAGAGAGGAGAAGAATGCAAAAGAGAGGGGAGAGAGCGCAAAAGAGGGGGGGAGAGAGAGAGAGCAAAAGAGAGGGGCAAATAGAGCAAAAGAAAGGGGGGAGAGAGAGAGCAAAAGAGGGGGGATAGAGAGAGCAAAAGAGAGGGAGAGAGACAGCAAAAGAGAGGGGGGGAAATAGCAAAAAAAAGGGGGGAGAGAGAGAGTAAAGGAGGGGGGTTAGAGAGAGCAAAAGAGAGGGGGAGAGATAGAGCAAAAGAGAGGGGAGAGAAACAGCAAAAGAGAGGGGAGAGCAACAGCAAACAGAGGGAGAGAAACAGCAAAAGAGAGGGGGGAAAGAGAGCAAAAGAAAGGGGAAAGAGAGAGAGGAAAAGAGGGGGGAAAGAGAACAAAAGAGGGGGAGAGAAACAGCAAAACAGAGGGGGGAGAGAAAGCAAAAGAAAGGGGGAGAGAGAGAGCAAAATAGAGGGAGAGAGACAGCAAAAGAGAGGGGGAGAGAGAGCAAAAGAGAGGGGGAGAGAGAGCAAAAGAGATGGGTAGAGCGCAAAAGAGAGGGAGGAAAATAGAGGGGGAGAGAGAGAGCAAAGGAGAGGGGGAGACTGGAGAGAGAAAGATAAAAAGAGAGGGGAGAGAGAGAAAAAGAGAGGGGGGGCAGAGAGAGCAAAATAGAGAGAGGGGGAGAGAGAGCAGAAGAGAGGGGGGAGAGAGAGCCAAAGAGAGGGAGCAGAGAGAGCAAAATAGAGGGGGATAGAGAGAGAGCAAGGGGTGGAACCGCTGTACTGTAAAAAATGGCCCATGTACACAGGCTTTAGGACTAGTTGTTAATAATGTGAATAATATATTCTTGAACAATCAGTATGGCTTTAAATGTCTGCTAGTATCTAATATAAATATCTTAAAAAAAGGTCAGAGTTCCGTGCAAATTAACTGAAGGTGCAGGTGTATGGGAATACTCATTTTAATATTTTCTATACTATCTGACTAACTGGACCAGATGGGTTATCATCACCACAGAACTATGATCTTGGTATTTTAAAGTTTTTATTCTTTCTATTAAATAACAAGGAACTGCAACTTTACTAATTTGAAATGTGCTTACTGCAAAAAAAAAAGTGCTCTATGAACTAATGGATGTGTTTTCTTTCATTCTAAAGAATACTACAATGTTACAGTCCTGAGACAAATAAAATACGTTGGAAGAAAATGTTTTACCTATGAATGGTTAATTTTTTGCCAACGCCCATGTAATTTGATTCAACTTAGAATTGCAATTAGCTAGTTGTGGGTTGGATCCTAAATTGTACTATGACAATATAATAATATCACAATATATTTCCATGTATTCTTTTAGGCTCAACAAACTGGAATTGTCTCTACTTACATAAAAGTAGAAAAAAAAATTGGGTGATTTTTTTTTTTATTCTGCTTATTTGATATGCTCCTTCTTTCTATTTTTGCAATAAAATACTTTTCAAAAATGCCGAATCTACTGCCTTTGCATTTTTGGAGTGTACAGACTTCTAGTTGTCCTTTCTTTAATCCCTAGAAAGAAAACTATATGGGTTAATTGAATGTGCTCCTGTCGGCTTCCAGAGACAATCTTGTTAAATTAATGTGCAAAACAAAAAGCTGATCCTGTCACCCCCCCCCCCAATTTGCAATAATTTAGAGCTCCACTTGTAATCTAGCCATTAATGTAGGTAAATAACTTCAAAAGGATGCATAACAGTTTAACCCCTTAAGAGTGAAGGCAATTGTCCAAGTTCTGTATTGAAGCTATATATTTGTTCAACCATAATTTACCTCTTTCACAGTAAGTGCACCCCAACTTATTACACAGGTCAACAACAAAAAACTTTTTTTTAGTTGCCAAGGATGTTTGAACAAATTTAGGATATTTTTTGGGGTGCTGAATCCACAATGACATCAGTTTTGCTGAATTGGCTCTAGTTTCTGAGATAGTGGAATCCAGACTTGTGCATGGCGCAAAAATGTATTTCGGTTTGTTTTGGACCGATTCAGATTTTTTTGAATTTTGTTTTTGGATCGATTTGAATTCGGATACATTCGAATGTATTCCTTTTGGATTCATTTGGATTTGAATAAATTCGGATGTATTCGGATGTATTCGGTTCGAATTCGATGCGTATATTCGGAAGTTTGTATGTGTTAGGTGGGATGTGATGTGTATTAGACTAGTATTATGTACTGTATATTAGGTGTAACCCATCTGAATCAACATAAGTACCAGCTACACAATATGCACAGAGCTAGCAGAGGTATATAACCTAATATACAGTACATAATACTAGTGTAAAACACAGCACATCCCACCTAACACATACAAACTTCCGAATTTACGAATCGAATCCGAATCGAATACATCCGAATGCATCCGAATTTATTCAAATCCAAATGAATCCGAAAGGAATACATTCGAATGTATCCAAATTCGAATTGATCCAAAAACAAAATTAAAAAAAAATCTGAATCGGTCCGAAACAAACCGAAATACATTTTTGCGCCATGCACAAGTCTAGATTCCACTATCTCAGAAACTAGAGCCAATTCAGCAAAACTGATGTCATTGTGGATTCAGCACCCCAAAAATATCCTAAATTCGTTCAAACATCCTTGGCAACTAAAAATGTTTTTTGTTGTTGACCTGTGTAATAGGATGGGGTGCACTTACTGTGAAAGAGGTAAATTATGGTTAAACAAATATATAGCTTCAATACAGAACTTGGACAATTGCCTTCACTCTTAAGGGGTTAAACTGTTATGCATCCTTTTTAAGTTATTTACCTACATTAACGGCTAGATTACAAGTGGAGCTCTAAATTATTGCAAATTGGGGGGGTGACAGGATCAGCTTTTTGTTTTGCACATTAACACATTAATAAGTACTAACCTCACAGGTACCAGCTTCATAATGTGCCCTGCACAGAGCTAGCAGAGTGAGTGACATGACCTAATATACTGTACAATACTAGTGTAATTGTGATTGGTCCATGGCCATTTGAATGTAAAGAATAAATCCGAACTAATTTGGATTTATTCGTTACCAATGCATTTGGATTAGTTTAGTTTCGTTGCTAGGGTAATTCGGAAATTAGAATCAATCGAAAGCTCAAAATATGACAAATTCGTCTGAATTTCAATTCAGAACGAAACGAAACCCACATGTCTAGAATCCACTCAAATTATGATTTTACCCCTATACGACCTGTGGCTGCTGACATGTAGTTTTTAATCTTATCTTATCTTTAACATTGTTTTTCAAGTTTATCCATTGTATATAATTTCATATTCCACCAGAAGCTTGAAATGTGTTTTTTAGATAATTTATTTATTCACGGCTAGATTTAGAGTTTTGTCGGTAAAGACCCGCGTAGCTAACGCTGCTTTTTTTCCCAACGCACCCTTACAACAACGCTGGTATTTAGAGTTGTCTGAGGGGCTGCGTCAGGCTCAAAAAAGGGTGCTTTGAGCCTAATGTAGCTCCACTTCAACCCTCAATACCAGCGTTGCTTACGGTAGCGGTAAGCAGCTAAAACGTGCTCGTGCACGATATCCCCATAAGAAACAATGGGGCAGTTTGGGCTGAAAAAACCTAACACCTGCAAAAAAGCAGCGTTAAGCTCCTAACGCAGCCCCATTGTTTCCTATGGGGAAACACTCTCTAAGTCTGCACCTAACACCCTAACATGTACCCCGAGTCTAAACACCCCTAACCTTACACTTATTAACCCCTAATCTGCCGCCCCCGCTATCGCTGACACCTGCATTATACTATTAACCCCTAATCTGCCGCTCCGGACACCGCCGCAACCTACATTATCCCTATGAACCCCTAATCTGCTGCCCCTAACACCGCCGACACCTATATTATATATTTTTTTTTTTTTAAATATTTTTTATTGAGGTTTAGCATAGCAAACATAAAACATTATACGTCACTTTGATTAAAGAGAAAAAATACAAACAAAATAGAGCAAAACATTTCAGCAGTTGCATTGAACATTGTTGGACGACTAATGAAACCTCAGTTTTTTAATAAGATAGCATAGATGACTGACCAGTTGAGAACATAGATTTAGGCCCAATGGGCCAGATTTATAAAAAAAAGTTAACTGATGGTCAGGTGGGCAGCTCTTTCAGAGCTTCAAAAAGAGATTAAATACTTATAAGGGGGAGGGGGAAATTCAGCGGGTAAGCACCGCTATATATATATGAGGGAAAGGGTGGAGGGCGGAGCCATATATATATATGTGGGTAAACTAAGGAGCATGGCAGGGTCTCTACAAAAAAAAAAAAAAAAATTTAACTGTAGAATAACATAAGCGAACAAAACTTAGTCAAGAAGCACTAGGCCATGCATATTCTCTCACTAAGCAACAAGGGCATTACAAAACTTAGCTGCAAACAATCAGCCATGGTCTCTAATTGTGGGCAAGAACAAAACACAATCAATAAGCAAAACTATAGTGGTTACAGAACATTTCCTAGCTCTCTCTATATATTAACTTTTACATCTAGGTAACTCCCAGCCTAACACTGATCTACCAGATAGAACCTAACAGATAATCCCTCAAGTGTGTTCAGTAAGCATACATAAAAACAGTTAAAGGGTTATGAATTGCTCGTGTAACCATGAAATTCGATAGATCAAAATATCATAGCCAGCCAAAGCGCAAGTATTGGTAGGGAGTCTATCAGGTATAGATGCACAACTGTAGCTCAGTAGGTGAGTGTCACTGCGTGCTTTGTGGCATAGAGGGACTTATTATAACCTATAAGCAGCTATGGTAGTCTAAAGGATTTCTATATCAGTAGTCAATAATAGTGCTACTACTGATAGAATAACAGTGTGCATAAATTTTAATATTAAGAGGACTGGGTGTATGAGGCATACTAAACATACAATACTAGAGCCTGTTGTCTCAGGTTGCTACTAGACTAACCTCTTCCTTGCTAGCTGAGGGAGGAGGAGGAATTATGCTGATATGTGTATATGGGGTGAGAGGATGGGTGGAATAAGAGTTAAATTTGTCACATATTGGGGTAATGAACTCCTACATACTAGGGGCTCTTAATTAAACTTGTTGCAATATGTGAGCACACGATATGTCAGATAAAAAGTTCAGGTATAAAAAGCATGCTAGTGGACACTCCTTCATGACTGTACTTTGCTTTAGTAAAGATCTTATAAAAAGTAAAAGTGCAGGATAATTCCCAACAGGGGTATAACATGTGCATATTAGTATATCAGGTAGTTGGCTGTTATATGTAGGCATCATCTAAGCCCCACAATGCTGGATATGTCTTGTGAAGGGAAAACAGATATAGAGCAGACATATACTAATATTGGATAAACTGGAACATGAGGGTGAAAGCTACATCTTAACTAGTTATGTGTCTATACCCCTTGACAGTCTAAAGGACTTAGGTTAGAGGGATTAGTTTCCCAGATAAGTTGAAAAAAGAAGGAAAGAATGTTATGCTGAATATGTTTGTTAAACATTTAAATTCTTATATGTAGTAGTTGGTAAACATGAAATATCCTATTAAGCAAACTCTCCAATACCCAGGTTAAATGAAATGCTAAAATTACCAAGCTGGGGTATACTGTAGAGTTGTCAGAGATTAGAGTGATTGCTATGGTATCGCATGCACATGGAGCTACTCTAAAGATCAGTTTCTAAACAATCCTGTAACGCTACTTGCTATCTACATTTGGTATAATATGCTCTACCTATGTGCTATTATGGTGTCTCATTATTCTGGTCAAACATATAGATTTAGGCAATCATGTAAAACAACATAAGCACCACCATTAGAAAGGCTTGCAAACATAAAACATTACCATGTAATATATAACTATGTCTAAGTTGCAAGTTCGGAGTAATACATTATTCAAGTTTGAGATATGTAGGACTCAGCATAGACCAAACTCTATGTAGCAGTTGAAACAAGCGTAATGGGATTATGTAAGGGGTTAAAGAGGAGGAGACTACGTGCTACTATGACCTGGAAGGTCTCATACTAAGAACTCCACAATCATATACTTCTTTGTCTCTAATAACAAATTAAATATGTAGTAGCTGATGCTCAAAGTACGCTAAAAAGAATACTCACTACGAATTATAATTAAAGGTTAGGAGGAATGTATATACGCTATAGTATCCCCACCCTTGAGATATATGGAGGAAACTAAATATGGCCCTAGGGTCATGTAGTAGCAGTAATATGAGTGAAATGTATTTAAGTTAGGGGCCTATTATATGCTAGCTGCAATCGGTAATAGAAGGAGTACAATTTAAATGGTATTAAACTACAGCAAGATACAAGAGAAACTGAAAGTTGAATATAAAAGGTCATTATAAGTCCAGCTTCTAATAGCAAATATATGGTATAGGTCAGCCACTGGAATAAGTTAAATATTATACTACTGGAGCTTTAACAGACCTTTTGGAGCATGTATATGAATATAAAACATCTTAATACAGTATTTAACAGAATTGGTGAGTGCTTTGATAACTGTGGAAAGATAAACATACATGTTGGCTAAGCTAGTGCTATTCTAGCTGGGAATGGAAAATTGGCCATAGAATACCTAAATAGCCACAACTGAAGCTCAAGGAACATCACATTATACATTTTAAGCATGGTAACATTAACATTGGGCTGCGGGGGTGTAATAGCCAAAAGTTCTGCAAAAGGCATGTAGAGTTTTTTCCCCACCGGGGAACAGTTCCAACATTTCTGCTGCTCTCGGTATAGAAGGCTCTTCATGATAGCCAGTGAACTCCCGCTGAGCTAGGATCACTCGAAACTGGCCGAGAGCTGTATGAATAAAGTGCGCCTGTTCCGGGAGAGAGTTATGCCGCCATTGCTGCAGCAGTTCTGTGCTTAGTCCAATAGTAGCTGATCTATGCGGCATAGCTGGGGGATCAAGAGAGGTGTCGACCATCTCAGCAGCAGGTAATCTCCAGTAATAGTCAGGACTGCAGGACTGTGTTCTTCCTCTCGCCTCATCCCAACCTCCTTGGGCTACTACTAGCCAGACGAGTCGGCCTCTGCTCTGTGTTAGCGCACCCGACTGACAGCCACCGGGAGGGCCCAATTTCACAGGTAAATCAGTCTACTGCGACTCCCTAGACTGAACAGGACATGTATTCAGAATGTGACACGTCAGGAAAGCAGTCTATTATATGAGGCAGCAGTTCTTCCGAGGAGCACACGTAATCAATCGGATCAATATTTGCCGAACAGAGCTCCGGGTCTGGAGGAGAGGAAACTAATGAAGCAAACTCTGAGTGCAGGGAAGCTAGCAAGTCCTCCATTTTGCTGCAGTATGCTGCTTCGAATTTTTCCAGCGCCATTTTGATATCGCTGTAAGATTCATCCATTGTTAGCTGCGGTCTCCTTAGCAATGTGGTCAATTAGTTGACCCGGTTTCTCCGGGAGGAGTAAAATGTTCTTTAATCCGGTTCCAGTGGTTATGAGTTATGTATAGTCAGTACAGGTATACTTATGGCAGTATATGTAGGTCCCACATCGGCTGGCAAGATTGTTCGTTGTAATTAAATTTACAGAGCAAATCTCTTATTACTCTTAGTGACCCAATAGATAGCTTAGGATATTTGTGTGCTAGAGGTGCAATTTATAGTAGAAAGCTTTGAAATAACCCCTGTTAATAGAGTTTAGCCGAGGGAGCTCTCATGATAGACGTCTGTTAGCTTCGGCAGTTGGCTCCGCCCCCTCACCTATATTATATTTATTAACCCCTAATCTGCCCCCCCATGTCACCGCTACCTTACCTACACTTATTAACCCCTATTCTGCCGACCGGACCTCGCTGCTACTCTAATAAATGTATTAACCCCTAAACCGCCACACTCCCGCCTCGCAAACCCTATAATAAATTGTATTAACCCCTAATATGCCCTCCCTAACATTGCCACCACCTAACTTCAAGTATTAACCCCTAATCTGCCGACCGGACCTCGCCGCTACTATAATAAATGTATTAACCCCTAAAGCTAAGTCTAACCCTAACACTAACACCCCCCTAAGTTAAATATAATTTTAATCTAACGAAATAAACAACTCTTATTAACTAAAGTATTCCTATTTAAAGCTAAATACTTACTGTAAAATAAACCCTAATATAGCTACAATATAACAAATAATTATATTGTATCTATTTTAGGGTTTATATTTATTTTACAGGCAACTTTGTATTTATCTTAACTAGGTACAATAGCTATTAAATAGTTAATAACTATTTAATAGCTACCTAGTTAAAATAATTACTAAATTACCTGTAAAATAAATCCTAACCTAAGTTACAATTAAACCTAATACTACACTATCAATAAATACATTAAATGAATTAACTACAAGTACCTACAATTACCTAAAATTAAATAAACTAAACTAAATTACCAAAAAAACAAACACTAAATTACAAAAAAAAGATAACAAGAATTTTAAGCTAATTACACCTACTCTAAGCCCCCTAATAAAATAACAAAGCCCCCCAAAATAAAAAAAATTCCCTACCCTAATCTAAATTAAAAACGTTAACAGCTCTATTACCAGTCCTTAAAAGGTCTTTTTGCGGGGCATGCCCCAAAGAAATCAGCTCTTTTGCCTGAAAAAAAAAACACAATACCACCCCCCAACATTACAACCCACCACCCACATACCCCTACTCTAACCCAAACCCCCCTTAAATAAACCTAACACTACCCCCCTGAAGATCTCCCTACCTTGAGTCGTGTTCACCCTGCCGGGCACCGATGGACCAAAAGAGGACATCCGGAGCGGCAGAAGTCTTCATCCTATCCGGGCAGAAGAGGACATCCGGACCAGCAGACATCTTCATCCAAGCGGCATCTTCTATCTTCATCCATCCGACGAGGAGCGGCTCCATCTTCAAGACCTCTGGCGCGGAACATCCTCTTCCTTCCAACAACTACCGACGAATGAAGGTTCCTTTAAGTGACGTCATCCAAGATGGCGTCCCTCGAATTCCGATTGGCTGATAGGATTCTATCAGCCAATCGGAATTAAGGTGGGAAAAATCTGATTGGCTGATTGAATCAGCCAATCAGATTCAAGTTCAATCGGATTGGCTGATCCAATCAGCCAATCAGATTGAGCTTGCATTCTATTGGCTGATTGGAACAGCCAATAGAAGGCATATTAGGGAGGGCATATTAGGGGTTAATACAATTTATTATAGGGTTTGCGAGGAGGGAGTGCGGCTGTTTAGGGGTTAATACATTTATTAGAGTAGGGCGAGGTCCGTTCGGCAGATTAGGGGTTAATAAGTGTAGGTAGGTAGCGGCGACGTTGGGTGGGGCAGATTAGAGGTTAATAAATATTATGTAGGTGTCGGCGATGTTAGGGCCAGCAGATTAGGGGTTCATAGGGATAATGTAGGTGGCGGCGGTGTGCGGTCGCAGATTAGGGGTTAAACATTTTTATTATAGTGGCGGCGATGTGGGGGGACCTCGTTTTAGGGGTACATAGGTAGTTTATGGGTGTTAGTGTACTTTAGAGCACAGTAGTTAAGAGCTTTATAAACCGGCGTTAGCCCAGAAAGCTCTTAACTACTGACTTTTTTCTGCAGCTGGAGTCTTGTCGGTAGAGGGTCTAATGCTCACTTCAGCCAAGACTCTAAATACCAGAGTTAGGAAGATCCCATTGAAAAGATAGGATACGCAATTGGCGTAAGGGGATCTGCGGTATGGAAAAGTCCCAGCTTGAAAGTGAGCGTTAGACCCTTTCCTGCCTGACTCTAAATACCAGCGGGCGGCCATAAGCAGCGCTAGGAGCCCTTAAAACTGCTTTTGACGGCTACCGAGGAGCTCAAAATCTAGGCGTCAGTTTTGATAGATATCATATATTTCGATATACCTCAAATTACAGAATTAAAGAGAAAAAAAGAAACACAATTTCAAAGTTATTATATATATATCAATGTATTATTTCCATACATTTTAAATAATAAAAAAACTCCTTTTGCCATATTCCTAACTCATCCAGATCTGGATTTCTAATGGGGTAAATTAACTGATTTTGATCTCTCTCAGGGAAGACTTTAATGAAAGAAATCCATTTATGAAAAAAACTTTTGTATCTCTTGTTCATTGCTCAAACGTGTCAAATTATTCTATAACAATCTATTTTAAAAAATTTTGATCCATTCACCAAGGTTTGGCTCCTGTTTTTCTTTCCAGTTTTTAAAAATAATATGTCCATCAGCTAATATTTCCATATGTATCAACTTTCTTTTATAAATTTTTGTTGCTCAACTAAAAAAATGACTTACTCTAGACCCAAATGAATATTTCGTCAAACCAGGTATCCTGATCCACCAGAACTCTATCTTAAGCCAATATTGTCTGATTTTTGGACAGTCCAAAAGTAGATGTAGTAAATCTTCTGCTATTAGTTTACATTTCTGACACTTCCATAGAAAACCCTTCTTTGGGGTTTAATAAACCCTATAAAGTAATTTTAAATGGCATTCACTCCATGTTGAGGATAAAGTGTTTTTTTCTACTCTCTTAATAGACTTCTTTATCAGGTCCCCCCTCTATTTCCTTATCTGTTATTAGTGGAGTCCATTTCTCTGCTAAACATACTACATTTATTTTCCCATCCCGGGAAAGTAATAATTTGTACCAGGGAGAAATTGAATAAACTAAATTTCTACTGCAGATGAACTACTTTTTCAGCATCAGCATTATCAGAATCAATTTTAATTTGTTGTTTTTTCTTATTACTTTTATAATAATCCAAAATTAAAAATATTTTCCTGAGGTTAACCACAGAATTTTTACCTTTCAAAAAGCGAGTCTGGTCTTTATGAATTATTTCCTTAAAAGGTTCTTGTAATTTTTTGGCTAAAATATCTGCTAAGATTTTATAGCCTGTATTTATAAGGGAAATTGGTCTATACTATTCCATTTCAGGATATTTATTTTGTTTTAAAATTAAAGTAGTTCAGGATGCTGAAAAATAATAAGATAAGATATACTGTACATCTATCCGGTAATATTTTATAGTATTCTTTTGGTTATAAGTCTGGACCTTGTGTTTAATGTTACGCTATTTTTTTAATTAGTGATTTCTTCTGCTGCAATTGGTCTATTTATTTTTTGCAATTTTTCTTCCATAATCTTAGGATAAATAATTTTGGACCAAAATTCATTTTTATATGTGATTCTATGTAGATAAAGATCCTGAAAATATTTGTAAAAAGCTGATACAAAATCTTTTGACTCAAATGAAATGTTACTATTGACTAATGTTACTATTAAATAATCAATTGTATTAGTTTTATTATAATTCTTGACCGACTTCGCCAAGAGTTTTCCAGATTTATTCCAGAAACTATAGTTCTCTTTGTGTTGAGAGATGGATCAACAATGTATCTCTCTCCTTTTTAGCTTGGTCATATTTCCTGATGGATTTAAAAAATATTTATTAAAATAATTAGTTAAATGATGAATAACCTCATCCTCTCTTTTTTTTGGCCTATCAAAATATCTATTAAAATCTTCATAATCTCTCCATTTCAGGTGTAATTTTTAAATTTGATTAAAGTTCATTAGGAAACATGGGAATTTAAACCGTCTGAAACAGTTACTCTGGTTAAAAAATGTAATATTTAAAGATATAGGGGAATTATCAGAAATAGGTACTTTTCCAAAAGTTGCTGATTTATCTATTCATTTAAACTTTTCACTTACAAGAAACATGTTTATTCTAGAGTTCTAGATTGAGTCTTATGTGCCCTAGACATACATCTGTATTCTCTAATTTCTGGGTTATTTACCCAACCAATGACTTTACCCTCCCAATGTCTTTTCAAATTTTGAATTATTCCCTAATTTCTTTAATAACTTAGGGCTAGATTACAAGTGGAGCGCTAAATAATTGAGCTCCCCCAAACAGGCAATAATTAACTAGCCATTACAAGTGTCTGGTTATTGCTACTGCAACCTCGTGGCAGCAATTAGCGCTCTGAAAATTAAGCAAAGATTAGATCTCTGGTTAGTTTTCTAAAAGTGCCCCAAATGCCCTCAAAATAGAGGGCATTATAGGCAGTTTTGGGGCTTTAAAGTTAGTGGGAGTGGGTTGTTAGAAAAAAACCAGCACTGAAATGTGCCTTTACATTTTGTCTATGGGAACCGTGTGTTCCCATAGATCACAATGTAAATATATATGTATATGATTATATACATATATATTTATGTGTTAATATAAGTATATACACATATTAACACATAAATATAAATCTATACATTCATATACATTAAAAAATGTTGCCTATCGCTGCAATCCTAGCAATGCAAACGCGAGCTCGCATTCGCTTTGCGATTAACTTGTAATACTAGCACACAGTATTGTGCACTGGTATTACAAAGTGGAGCGCTTCACTTGTAATCCGGCCCTTAGCGTCTAATTTATCTCTTCTGGTTTTAGTTACTTTTTTCAATCTCTAAACCTGTCGAAGGGATTTGAAATACCTTGTTAAAGTGCCCCCCCCCCACCCAAAACAATATGACCTTCAGATATTTCTAACAGTTTAGATTGTTACTGGAGCCAAAACTCTGGTGAGTGATCATTTGGCCCATATACATTACATGAGGTAAAAATCGTTTGTACAATTTTAAGCTTTAAAATAATATATCTTTCTTCATCATCACATAAAAATTGTAACACATAGTTTTTCCCTATTAAAATGGCCACACCCTTTTTTCTATTACAACAAGGAGTAGAGAATACTTCTCCTACTCATCCTGATTTAAGTTTATTCACTTCTGTCTGTTTAAGGTGAGTTTCTTGTAGAAAGGCTATATCCGTACCAAGATCTCTAAGATGTTTTAATATAGCCTTTCTTTTAATCGGAGACGTTATCCCACCTATATTCCAGGAGCTAAATCTATTTTTGCTGCATTTAAGGAGTATAAAACAACCATTTATTTGTATAAAGAAGAAGAAAAAAAACAGCCCAATTCTGTCACCCCTTCCTTCACATAACTCTAAGCCTTTCTCTTAAGTTATTTGTCCTTTTAGTAGCACGACAAAAAAGATTCTGCTTCCTTGAAATTATTCAGGATTTTTGTTTCTTCACCTAAAAAACTTTCGACTAGATTACGAGTTTTGCATTAGAGGCTATGCGGTGCTAACGAGCAATTTTCTCTCACCGCTCACTTACCTACAGCGCTGGTATTACAGGTTTTTACAAACCCGGCGTTAAAAGGCAAGAAGTGAGCGTTGAGCAAAATTGTGCTCCTTACCGCACTCCAATACCAGCGCTGCTTAAGTCAGCGGGGAGCTGGTCGTACGTGCTCGTGCACGATTTCCCCATAGGGAGAGCTGGCTGAGAAAAAGTCTAATACCTGCAAAAAAGCAGCGTAAAACTCAGTAATGCAGCCCCATAGATTCCTATGGGGAAATAAAATTTATGTTTACACCTAACACCCAAACATGAACCCCGAGTCTAAACACCCCTAATCTTACACTTATTAACCCCTAATCTGCCGCCCCCGACATCGCCGACACCTACATTATATTTATTAAACACTAATCTGCCGTACCGGACACCGCCGTCACCTACATTATACTTATTAACCCCTAATCTGCTGCCCCCAACATCGCTGACATCTACATTGTATTTATTAACCCCTAATCTGCTGCTCCCAATGTTGCCGCAACCTACCTACACTTATTAACCCCTAATCAGCCTCCCCCAACGTCGCCGCCACTATAATAAACATATTAACCCCTAAACCGCCACACTCCAGCCTCGCAAACATTAGTTAAATATTATTAACCCCTAATCTGCTGTCCCTAACATCGCGGCCACCTACCTACATTTATTAACCCCTAATCTGCTGCCCCCAACGTCGCCGCCACTATACTAAATGTATTAACCCCTAAACCTAAGTCTAACCCTAACCCTAACACCCCCTAACTTAAATATAATTACAATAAATCTAAATAAAAATTTATATTATTACCTAAATTATTCCTATTTAAAACTAAATACTTACCTATAAAATAAACCCTAAGCTAGCTACAATATAACTAATAGCTACATTGTATCTAGCTTAGGGTTTATTTTTATTTTACAGGCAAGTTTATATTTATTTTAACTAGGTACAATAGTTATTAAATAGTTATTAAATATTTAATAACTACATAGCTAAAATAAATACAAAAGTACCTGTAAAATAAAACCTAACCTAAGTTACAATAACACCTAACCTAACCCTACAATTAAATAAATTAACTAAATTAAAAACAATTAAATAAATTAAATTAGATTAGCTAAATTAAAGAAAATAATAAACAAATTACAAGATATTTAACCTAATTACACCTAATCTAATAGCCCTATCAAAATAAAAAAGCCCCCCCAAAATAAAATAAAAACCTAGCCTAAACTAAACTATCAATAGCCCATAAAAGGGCCTTTTGTGGGGCATTGCCCCAAAGTAATCAGCTCTTTTACCTGTAAAAAAAATACAAACAACCCCCCCAACAGTAAAACCCACCACCCACACAACCAACCCCCAAATAAAATACTCTCTAAAAAAACCTAAGTTTCCCATTGCCCTGAAAAATAAAACCCACCCAATACACCCTTAAAAAAACCTAACACTATCCTCCTGAAGATCGACTTACTGTTCTGAAGACCAGACATCCATCCTCAAGGAAGTGGCAGAAGTCTTCATCTAACCGGGCCGAAGTCCTCAACTAAGCCGGGAGAAGTCTTCATCCAAGCCGGGTGAAGTGGTCCTCCAGATGGGCAGAAGTCTTCATCCAGACGGCATCTTCTATCTTCATCCATCCGACGTGGAGCGGCTCCATCTTTAAGACATCCGACGCGGAGTATCCTCTTCATCCTGAGTCTTTTACTGAATGACGGTTCCTTTAAGTGACGTCATCCAAGATGGCATCCCTTAGATTCTAATTGGCTGATAGAATTCTATCAGCCAATCGGAATTAAGGTAGAAAAAATCCTATTGGCTGATGCAATCAGCCAATAGGATTAAAGTTCAATCCTATTGGCTGATCCAATCAGCCAATAGGATTGAGCTTGCATTCTATTGGCTGATTGGAACAGCCAATAGTATTGAACTTCAATCCTATTGGCTGATTGCATCAGCCAATAGGATTTTTTCTACTTTAATTCCGATTGGCTGATTCTATCAGCCAATCGGAATCTAAGGGATGTCATCTTGGATGACGTCACTTAAAGGAACCATCATTCAGTAAGAAGACTCCGGATGAAGAGGATGCCCCACGTCGGATGTCTTGAAGATGGAGTCGCTCTGCGTCGGATGGATGAAGATAGAAGATGCCGTCTTGGTGAAGACTTCTGCCCGTCTGGAGGACTACTTCGCCCGGCTTGGATGAAGACTTCTCCCGGCTTCGTTGAGGACTTCGGCTCTGGTTGGATAAAGACTTCTGCCGCTTCCTTGAGGATGGATGTCTAGTCTTCAGAACAGTAAGTCGATCTTCAGGGGGTTAGTGTTTTTTTAAGGGTGTATTGGGTGGGTTTTATTTTTTAGATTAGGGTTGGGCCGCAAAAGAGCTAACTGCCCTTTTAAGGGCAATGCCCATCCAAATGCCCTTTTCAGGGCAATGGGGAGCTTAGGTTTTTTTAAATAGTATTTTATTTGTGGGGTTGGTTGTGTGGGTGGTGGGTTTTACTGTTGGGGGGTTGTTTGTATTTTTTTTAACAGGTAAAAGAGCTGATTACTTTGGGGCAATGCCCCGCAAAAGGCTCTTTTAAGGGCTATTGATAGTTTAGTTTAGGCTAGGGTTTTTTATTTTGGGGGGGCTTTTTTATTTTGATAGGGGTTAATAATTTTCTTTTAGTGTTTGCGCTGCGGGAGGGCCTCGGTTTAGGGGTTAATAGATCGTTTATGGGTGTTAGTGTACTTTTTAGCACTTTAGTTATGAGTTTTATGTTACAGCATTGTACTACTACAACTACTGACTTTTAAATGCGTTAGGGATCTTGGAGGTAGAGGGTGTACCGCTCACTTTTTGGCCTCCCAGGACAGACTTGTAATATCAGCGCTATGGAAGTCCCATAGAAAAAAGACTTTACGAAGTTTACGTAAGTCGTTTTGCGGTAAGGCCAAAGAAGTGTGCGGTGCCCCTAAACCTGCAAGACTCGTAATAGTAGTGGTAGGGAAAAAGCAGTGTTAGGACCTGTTAACGCTGCTTTTTCAGCCTAACGCACAACTCGTAATCTAGTCGTTTGTTTGTTGGATATACTACTGCATTTATTCCTTCTTTTATTAACCTGGAACATATTGGAGCAATTTCCTTTGTTTTATTCATAGTTTCTATTGAAAAGTCATGAAATAAAAATATCATATTCTTTCCTATAAATACTTCTTGCTTTTCTTTTTCTTTTTTCTTTTTCTTAAAATGTCGTAGCATAGTAATTTTGTCTTGAAAGGTTAATACTTTTGCTATTATGGACCTACGTTTCATTCTATTATCAAACATATAGAAATAGGCTGTTCTAAGGGGCATTTCTAAGATTTTTGGTACTCTCGGAAACAAATTTGATCAAATTGTCTTGTTGACTTTCTGGAACTCCTATTATCTTAATATTATTTATTCTAGAATAATTTTCTAAATCCTCTACCTTCAACTGTAACATACTTAAAGGTACAGTCTAGTCAAAATTAAATTAAATTAAAAATGAAAAACTTTCAAAATGCGCTGAGCTAAGAGGCAGTTTTCAATGGTTAAGAAATAAGTTTGAGCCTACCTAGGTTTAGCTTTTCAAAAATACCACCAAGGGAACAAAGCAAATGTAATGATAAAAGTCAATTGGAAAGTTGTTTAAAATTGCATGCCCTATCTGAATCATGAAAGTTAAATTTTGACTAGACTGTCCCTTTAAATTTGCTTTGTTCCCTTGGTTGTATTTTTAAAAAGTTAAACCTAGGTAGGCTCAAACTGAAATGCTGAAAAACGCCTCTTTGCTCAGAGCATTTTGAAAGTTTTTCACAGTTACACAGTACTAGTTCATGTGTGTCATATAGATAACATTGTGCTCACTCCCATGGAGGTATTTAGGAGTCTGCACTGATTTGCTAAGCTGCATGTCTGTCAAAAGCACTGAGATAAGGGGGCAGTCTGCAGAGGCTTAGATACAAGGCAATCACAGAGGTAAAACATATATTAATATAACTGTGTTGGTTATGCAAAACTGGTGAATGGGTTACAAAGGGATTATCTATCTTTTTAAAGAATAAACAGTCTGATGTAGACTGTCCCTTTAATAATTTAACATTATTTTCTATTCCTGCTTTATGATTTTATTGAATATCTTCCAAATCAGATATACATTGTTCTGCCTCTGATAACCTCTGTGAAAACTGTCTTGTTTCAGATGTTAAAGATGATCATTCAGATTTAAATTGTGGCAAAAAATATCAGAAATATTCTTGATCAATAACTTCATATCACATTGCTTTGACATAGTAAAAGTACTGTTATTACTTAAATCTGTAAGGGTCTCATTACTGCTTTTAGATTTTTAACTTTTACCTATCTTTGAAGCCATTACTGGAGACTTATTTTAAGATTGAGCGATACATTTCTTAGCAAATCAAAACAAACACACAGTGCAAATTTTACAACATAGTGAAGTATATATACGTTTTTTGTAAAATGTAGTGAAAAAGAGTACATATGAATATTTTTCTTTCCTTTTTTTCCCTAGTTTACCTTTATTTTTTTTCTTCCCTTTTTAAAGTTACATGAATGAAATACGTGAATAGGACCATAATGTCTTTTTAAAGGGACAGTCAAGTCCAAAAAAAACTTTCATGTTTCAAATAGGGCATGTCATTTTAAACAACTTTCCAATTTACTTTTATCAACAATTTTGCTTTTTTCTCTTGGTATTCTTAGTTGAAAGCTAAACCTAGGAGGTTCATATGCTAATTACTTAGACTTTGAAGGCCGCCTCTAATCTAAATACATTTTTATAGTTTTTCACCACTAGAGGGCATTATTTCACGTGTTTCATATAGATAACATTGAGCTCATGCACGTGAATTTACAATGGAGACAGCTCTGATTGGCTAAAATGCAAGTCAAAAGAACTGAAATAAGGGGGCAGTCTGCTTAGGCTTAGTTACAAGGTAATTACAGAGGTAAAACGTGTATAATTATAACTGTGTTGGTTTTGCAAAACTGGGGAATTGGTAGTCTATCTCTTAAAACAACAGCAATTCTGGTGTTGACTGTCCCTTTAAATTCTATTATACCTAGAGACCTTGGCTCCCTCTAGGTAGTTTTCAACTTGTTTTTCACTTAATAGTAATACTTACTTAATAATAAGCATCTTTTCAGACAAAATAGTAGGCTTAGCATATAAATAAATAGATCTACTCGCAGTTACATTAGTTGCTTATACCAGATAATTATAGGTTAAAATAAAAACTTTTCTGTCTAGATTTCGTTATGCTATGCCATTTCTTTTAAGCCAAAAGGTAACAAATAACACTTCTGCTTATAGACCAAAACACATTTCCTTTCAGGTTAATTAAACCTATATAACGGTACTGCAATAAGACCTAGTATGCTATATTTTTTCACTCTTTACTGTCCCAATGTGTTATCTTATATCTCAGTATGTGTATGTCGCAGAGTTCCAGATACAAAAGGTCCCCTTTCTCTTTTCATTACCCCCTCTTTCTTCCTCTATTGTCCTCTTCTTCTCTCTTATCACATATTTCAGATTTAGATACTTATAAATCTTTCTTTTGAGAGAATTATAATATTGATAATTATAACTTTTCAGAACAAATTACTATGATTAGAATACATTTTCAGGTTTAACTTCCTAATAAAATGTTTTCAACACCAACCACAAGAAGTCAATGCTAGCCAGGTAGCCACAATACAAAGTGAGAAAGAAAAATATGTTTGAGCAGAAAAGTTTTTTTATCCTACTGATTCTTATAGAATTTTTTTTCCATGTTTAGTACTGGTGTATAGTACCACTTGGAAGCAAATCACACTGTGTACAATAACCATCAACTTCCCTGTTACTCCTTCTTCTTCAGCCCCTACAGGCTTCTTCACTGTTCTAACCTTGCCTACGGCCCCCGATATGGGTATTTAAGGCCTTGCTATTTAACCCACTTTGTAATCACGTCACCCTTTTCAGCTGCAGTCACCATAGGTCATACAGACTAACGGACATGCAGGGAAACACGCTTCCCCGGTTCCTGTGTTACAGATACCACACACGTGCTGCAGGATATGTTGCGGTCTTAGAGAGATGTGCTTGGCGTACAAAATTGCTCATATGACCTTGCGTAGCAGGTTTCCGGGTACACCAGTCTCCCGCCGACTCCACACCCCGGCTCTCTTGAGGTGCTGGCACCTATATCCCAGACGTCAAGGGACAGTGGATTGCAGAAAATTTCTGGCAGAGACGCAGCTCTCTCTTTCCACGCCAAGTCTGCCCACCAGAAGTCCACTCAGAGCATGAGATTAAAATTTGTTTTTATTGCACCATTTGCTTACTTAACAAATCTTAAAGAAGAATACAAAATGATCAAAATGGTCTTGCAGAAGTTCTGCTATTGTGAGCACCAGTGGTCTATTTGTGTTGATCTAAAGATGGTGAGCTTCTTGCTTGGGCTGGAAAGTGATTACACACAGTGTTTTTTATTTATCTGCCTGTGGGATAGTGAGGCAAAGGAAGATCAATGGAAAAAGTGACATAGACTTCAAGGGAAGACATGACTGTAGGTGCTGCGCACATCAATAATGAGCCATTGGTTGACAGAGAAATCATTCTCCCACCACTTCATATCAAACTTGGACTGATGAAGCAATTTGGTATAGTCTAGTCAAAATTAAACTTTCATAATTCCGATAGAGCAGGCAATTTTAAGCAACATTCTAATTTACTCCTATGATTAAAGGGACACTGAACACAAATTTTTTCTTTCGTGATTCAGATAGAGCATGCCATTTTAAACAACTTTCTAATTTACTCCTATTATCAATTTTTCTTTGTTTTCTTGCTTTCTTATTTGAAAAAGAAGGCATCTAAGTTTTTTTTTTTTGTTCAGAACCATGGAAAGCACTTGTTTATTGGTAGGTGAATTTACCCACCGATCAGCAAGAACAACACAGTGTGCTCACCAAAAATGGGCCGGCATCTAAACTTACATTCTTGCATTTCAAATAAAGATACCAAGAGAATGAAAAGAATTTGATAATAGAAGTAAATTAGAAAGTTGCTTAAAATTGCATGCTCTATCTGAATCACGATAGAAAAAAAAAAATTGGGTTCAGTGTCCCTTTAATTTATTTTTGTTCTGTTCATATCTTTATATGAAAAAGCTGGAATGTAAGCTTAGGAGCTGGCCTATTTTTGGTTCAGAATCCTGGGTAGCACTTGCTGATTGGTGGCTACATTTAGACACCAATCAGCAAGTGTTATCCAGGTGCTGAACCAATAATTTTTTTCAATAATTGCATGCTCTATCTGAATCATGAAAGTTTAATTTTGACTAGACCATCCCTTTAAGACTTTGGACAGAGATGACAATTGCTTCAAATACATTTTTAGACCATTCCTTGGACTGAGTTTTGAAAAACTAAAAGAAGGAATCTTTGATTAATGTTGAAGCTTCTGCCTGGTGCTGTTATATCTCAGCTGTCAAGAACTTTGGGTAATCACAAAGCAGACAATTATGAAGAGTTGATGCAAAATATGCTAGCTAACTTGTGAGTACTAATATGAGCATAAAGGTACACTTTATCCATAGCCACTTGCAAACAGCGTTTTTCTATGCATTAAGTGTGAATATCTGAATCAGCTTACTTTCGCCTAGATTACGAGTTTTGCGTTAGAAGCTGTGTGGTGCTAACGAGCAGTTTATGCTCACAGCTCACTTACAGACAGCGCTGGTATTACGGGTTTTTACAAACCCGGCGTTAACCGCAAAAAAGTGAGCGAAGAGCAAAATTTTGCTCCACATCTCACCTCAATACCAGCGCTGCTTACGTTAGCGGTGAGCTGGCTAAACGTGCTCATGCACGATTTCCCCATAGGAATCAATGGGGGAGAGCCGACTGAAAAAAAGTCTAACACCTGCAAAAAAGCAGCGTAAAGCTCCTAACGCAGTCCCATTGATTCCTATGGGGAAATAAAAGTTATGTTTACACCTAACACCCTAACATGAACCCCAAGTCAAGAAAAAAAGTCTAACACCTGCAAAAAAGCAGCGTAAAGCTCCTAACGCAGTCCCATTGATTCCTATGGGGAAATAAAAGTTATGTTTACACCTAACACCCTAACATGAACCCCAAGTCTAAACACCCCTAATCTTACACTTATTAACCCCTAATCTGCCGCCCCCGACATCGCCGACACCTACATTATATTATTAACCCCTAATCTGCCGCTCCGGACACCACCGCCACCTACATTATACTTATGAACCCCTAATCTGCTGCCCCCAACATCGCCGACACCTACATTATATTTATTAACCCCTAATCTGCCGCCCCCAATGTCGCTGCAACCTAACTACATTTATTAACCCCTAATCTGCCGCCCCCAACGTCGCCACCATTATAATAAAGTTATTAACTCCTAAACCTAAGTCTAACCCTAACCCTAACCCCACCTAACTTAAATATAATTTGAATAAATCAAAATAAAATTACTACAATTAACTAAATAATTCCTATTTAAAACTAAATACTTACCTATAAAATAAACCCTAAGATAGCTACAATATAACTAATAGTTACTGTATTGTATCTATCTTAGTGTTTATTTTTATTTTACAGGCAACTTTGTATTTATTTTAACTAGGTACAATAGTTATTGCTGATGCAATAGGATTGAACTGGCATTCTATTGGCTGATTGGAACAGCCAATAGAATGCCAGCTAAATCCTATTGGTTGATTGGATCAGCCAATAGGATTGAACTTCAGGGGGTTAGTGTTAGGTGTTAGGTTTTTAAGGGGGGATTGGGTGGGTTTTAGAGTAGGGTTGGTTGTGTGGGTGGTGGGTTTTAATGTTGGGGTGAATTGTAATTTTTTTTCAGGTAAAAGAGTTGATTACTTTGGGGCAATGCCCCGCAAAAGGCCCTTTTAAGGGCTATTTGTAATTTAGTGTAGGGTAGGGTTTATTTTATTTTGGGGGGGCTTTTTTATTTTGTTAGGGGGATTAGATTAGGTGTAATTAGTTTCAAAATCTTGCAATTTCTTTATTGTTTTCTGTAATTTAGTGTTTTGTTGTTTTTGTACTTTAGATAATTTTATTTAATTGTATTTCATTTAGGTAATTAATTTAATTGTAGTGTAGTGTTAGGTGTAATTGTAACTTAGGTTAGGTTTTATTTTACAGGTAAATTTGTCTTTATTTTAACTAGGTAGTTATTAAATAGTTAATAACTATTTAATAACTATTCTACCTAGTTAAAATAAATACAAAGTTGCCTGTAAAATAAAAATAAACCCTAAGCTAGCTACAATGTAAATATTAGTTATATTGTAGCTATCTTAGGGTTTATTTTATAGGTAAGTATTTAGTTTTAAATAGGAATAATTTAGTTAATTGTAGTAATTTTATTTAGATTTATTCAAATTATATTTATTAGGGGGTGTTATGGTTAGGTTTAGGGGTTAATAACTTTATTATAGTGGTGAGCGACATTGGGGGCGGCAGATTAGGGGTTAATAAATGTAGGTAGGTGGCGGCGATGCTAGGGCCGTCAGATTAGGGGTTAATAATATTTAACTAATGTTTGTGATGCGGGAGTGCGGCGGTTTAGGGATTAATATATTTATTATAGTGACGGTGATGTCCGGTTTATGGGTGTTAGTGTACTTTTTAGCACTTTAGTTTTATGCTACGGCATTGTAGTGTAAAACTGTTAACTACTGACTTTAAAATGCGGTACCAGGCTTGACAGGAGAGGGTCTACCGCTCACTTTCTGTCAGACTCGTAATACCGGCGCTATGCAAGTCCCATTGAAAATATAGGATACGCAATTGACGTAAGTGGATTTGCGGTATTTCCGAGTCTGGACAAAAAAGTGAGCAAGTCTCGTAATACGAGCGGGCGTTAAAAAGCAGCATTAGGACCTATTAATGCTTCTTTTAAAGGCTAACGCAAAACTCGTAATCTAGGCCTTTGTTTTTAATCAAAAAGTGTGCATATAAAAGCACTAAGAATACTGTATCCGAATTGCAGACCAATTAATATTAGGCAATGAATACCACAAATTATCAGCAAAAAAGGGTTAGGTTGATATACTTATTACTCCCCTGCTCAGAGAGGAATTGCCTGGTATTTCGGCGCTGGACTGTCATTGGGCAGGGTCAGACTGATATGCTACAGGATATTTTTTCTCTGTGAAGGGGCACAGTGTGCAAAAAGAACACGCAAAATGTGGACAAAAAATGGGGAATTTAGCAGCACTAATAAATGCTTGGAAATGATGATTTCAATATAACCAGTGATTTCACAATCTAATTTATTAAAAATCTATATTCACATAAAAGGGAAGGGAAGAACTTTGTTTAGCAGCAGGAACCCACCTTTAGGCGCTCCTATCACACCACACTCCAAAAAGAACACGCACCCTGAGGAGTTGCAATAAAAATGAACAGGCATGGAAGTCATTCTAGCTTTTGTTCTATCTCATGGAGTGCTGTTCTCTCTCTTTTTCGATTTTTATGCTAATTGGTCCTATTAAAAATAATAGGGAAACCAGACGTGGACTCCATGCACACTTGCCCTTAGAGTGATACAACTGCACCTCACTGACGAGGCCCATAGGAGGCCGGAACGATTGTCTGGGGTTGATGCTTCCCTTGTTCAGAGAGGAATTGCCTGGTATTTCAGCACTGGACTGTCATTGGGCAGGGTCAGACTGATATGCTACAGGATATTTTTTCTCTATGAAGGGGCATAGTGTGCAAAAAGAGTGTGCACCCTGAGGATTTACAATAAAAATGAACAGACATGGAAGTCATTTTAGCTTTTGTTCTATCTCATGGAGTGCTGTTCTCTCTCTTTCGATTTTTAGGTTGATATACTTATGTTGACTTCTTAAGATATACACTTAAACTTGTGCATTTGACTCAAAATGCAATACGTATAACGAGATAAAAAGTGCCATACATACATACAAAATTAAAAAAGTGATAAAAAGAAATTATACAATACTTGATAAATCAATTTGATTGTCCAGATAAAAGAATGTCCAGATAAAGTCCCTTTTGGATTAAAAGAAAGATAAAAAAAAACGTATTATTCAGCATATTTATAATATCAAAGAGAAGTTCACCAAACACAGTGTTTCTAATCATTTTAAAGAATTTCATAACAGCAATCTTAAATCACTCTCTGTTCAAGTCATCGACTGGTTTCCCCCTTCAGAACACAACCAGTTACTTTAACTCAGACAGGAAACCTATTGGATCTTTAAACTACTGTTTTCATCTCAAAGTACTTAATATCAATTTTGATATTCAGGCACATGTATAACGAAAAGCACTGGACAATCTTAGTGTTATCACTATTTTTCATTATGTTATGACTTTATATTTGGACATCAGAAATGCAGAAATGCTATGGACCCCCTACATTTAATGTTAGAGTGCAAATTTTAGATTTCACTAGTTTATATCTAATATTTTACACACACACATCTCATACATTTTTTTAACATAGGTTTTATATGTTTATTTTCATGTAATGTGTTACATTATTTTTAATATGAAGTGATTACCACCATTGTGTTTTTTTTATGTTTGTATGTTTTATGTAGCAATATATATTGGATGTTGAAACAATGTGTGTAATCCATAGACTGACTTAGACACTTTGTTCTATGAAAACGTTGAATGGATAGCGTCATTGCGTCATCAGACTCCTCTCTTAAGGTGGTCTTAACGCTAATTGTTAAATAACTGTTAAGCTGTATCTTGAACATCTGACTCATTTTCCTCTTGAGAAAGCCCGGCTGGAGACCGATCGAAACACGTTTTGTGTCTCTTCCACACAATATGTTTGCCCTTCAAACCCACTTCTATCTGCTGTATGGCAAACCGATGATACGGCAAAGGAGAATGCCATAGCCGATCATGTGAGAATCAAAGAGTAACAGATGTTTTTACTTTGAGATATGGGGGGATATCTATCAAGTCGCCAACTTTGTTGCAGTCAATGACACCAATACGCTCGCCTAACATCGCGGCCGCGGACCTGAATACGATCTCCATATTTATAAAAAAAAGCCGGCAAAAAGCCACGCACCAAGTACGGGGCGATGAGCATCGGACTGTTGTTAACTAACAGTCATCGATCTCGCTGCTATTCGTCTTTTTACTATTATTATTATTATTATTGGTTATTTGTAGAGCGCCAACAGATTCCGCAGCGCTATAAACAAAGGGGGAGTACAACAAAACAATTATAGGGTAGAGGGCCCTGCCAAGAGTTGCACTGTTGTAGTCAGTTCTTAAGAAGGTGATCTACAAACAACTGGACTTTTAACAAATCAAATTGGGTGGATTAGTGCGCGCTAAAGGAAGGTATTGCTAAACACTACTCTAAAGATACAATCTCTGTATGTATCAAATACAAGTTAATAACCAAATAGTGAAGCCAAAGCTTCAAGATAGAGAAAGTGCGCTAACAAGCTGAAAGTATACACACCATATAAGGAATTGAAGTGAAAATTTAATAAACATATAGAATAAGATACACAAATATATACACTAAAAATAGGGACGTCTCCCTGTAATGTAAATACAACTAGGAAAAAATCCTAATGAAAAAACAGGTTAAAACCTATAAATGATGAATAATGCAGATACTAATTGATAATCTATGACATAAGAAAGATATAGCATAAAAATGATAATTAAAAGATATGGCATAACAGTGATATCATAAAATAAAACTTAAAAGACAAGCACCAAGTTCATATGTATCAACACAGTGCAGGTGGCCGTATGATCTTGATAAAGCCCAAGGGAGGGCGAAACACGTCGCTTGCATTTGTGACACTGTAACACTGTGACTTTGAAACAGCAAGGGATATTTCAGTACAGCCTGTACTGCAACTTTAAACCCGGGTTACCAGCATCTTTGAATATCCCAAGGTGAGGGATAACTTGTGCCCCACTATTGTATTGGATCATTAAACATACCTACAGCAGCCAAGTCTGCCTTCACAGAAAGTTCCCACCAGGACACAGCAATCAGCTGCTTTTCCTTTACGCTGCTGGAGCAGCGAGTAACACCCTGAGAGGAGCCGATGAGAAGCCTGTGACGTCAGACGCCGACTCACATGTGCAGAGGTTTGCACACTTCTATCTCCAGGAACGGCAGTTACTGCAGCTGCGGTCCAAGCCTTGACCGAAGGATTTCTTCTCCTCGGTAACACCCTCTGAACACTCTCTTGACTTACGGTACAGTAAACTGTATCTATTTGTGGTACAAGCCGTTATTTTCTTTCCACTGTTCCAATATCGGCATTCATTTGCATACGGCCACCTGCACTGTGTTGATACATATGAACTTGGTGCTTGTCTTTTAAGTTTTATTTTATGATATCACTGTTATGCCATATCTTTTAATTATCATTTTTATGCTATATCTTTCTTATGTCATAGATTATCAATTAGTATCTGCATTATTCATCATTTATAGGTTTTAACCTGTTTTTTCATTAGGATTTTTTCATAGTTGTATTTACATTACAGGGAGACGTCCCTATTTTTAGTGTATATATTTGTGTATCTTATTCTATATGTTTATTAAATTTTCACTTCAATTCCTTATATGGTGTGTATACTTTCAGCTTGTTAGCGCACTTTCTCTATCTTGAAGCTTTGGCTTCACTATTTGGTTATTAGCTGGACTTTTAGGCTTACATGCTAAGAGGGTTCAGGGGATTGCAGTGGAGGAGAGGAACTGGTATTAGGAAAGGTTAGCGTAGGTTGTATTTATACTCCATACACTATACTATACACTATAGTAAAATGTTTAACCCCTATCCCGCCGCTCCTGGACCCCACTGCAACTAAATAACAGTATTAACCCCTATTCCGCTGCTCCCAGACACCACTGCAACTAAATAGCAGTATTAACCCCTATTCCACCACTCCCGGACCCCACCGCAACTAAATAAAAGTATTAACCCCTATTCCGCCCCTCCCGGACCCGCCGCAACGAAATAAAAGAATTAACCCCTATTCCGCAGCTCTCGGACCCCGCTGCAACTAAATAAATGTATTAACCCCTATTCTGCCGCTCCTGGACCCCACCGCAACTAAATAAAGATATTAACCCCTAAACCCCTGGCCTCCCACATCACTACCACTAACTAAATCTATTAACCCCTAAAGCGCCAGCCCCCCACATCACCATAAACTAAATTAAGCTATTAACCCCTAAACCTAACAACCCGCTAACTTTACATTAAAATTACAACATCCCTATCTTATAATAAATTAAAACTTACCTGTAGAATTAAATTAAACTATATTAAACTATTAATTAACCTACCCTTACTATTATACTAAAATTACATTAAACTGCCAATTAAATTAACTATATTCCGCCCCTCCCGGACCCGCCACAACAAAATAAAAGTATTAACCCCTATTCCGCAGCTCTCGGACCCGCTGCAACTAAATAAATGTATTAACCCCTATTCCGCCGCTCCCGGACCCCACCACAGCTAAATAAACCTATTAACCCCTAAACCGCTAGCCCCCCAAATCGCCATAAACTAAATTAAGCTATTAACCCCTAAACCTAACAACCCGCTAACTTTACATTAAAATTACAACATCCCTATCTTATAATAAATTAAAACTTACCTGTAGAATTAAATTAAACTATATTAAACTATTAATTAATCTACCCTTACTATTATACTAAAATTACATTAAACTACCAATTAAATTAACTATATTCCCCCCCAAATCCCGGACCCGCCACAACAAAATAAAAGTATTAACCCCTATTCCGCAGCTCTCGGACCCCGCTGCAACTACATAAATGTATTAACCCCTATTCCGCCGCTCCCGGACCCCACCGCAACTAAATAAACATATTAACCCCTAAACCCCTGGCCTCCCACATCAATACCACAAACTAAACCTATTAACCCCTAAACCGCTAGCCCCCCAAATCGGCATAAACTAAATTAAGCTATTAACCCCTAAACCTAACAATTAACTATATTACATATTAAAAAAAACCCTAACCCTACTCAAATTATTTAAATATACTATTAAAAATTACTAAATTACAAAAAAAAAGCTGTTACAAAACCCCCCTACTAAATTACAAAAACAAACAAACCACAGTATCAAAAATAAAACTGAATTACACCTAATCTATTAGCCTTATCAAAATAAAAAAGCCCACCCAAAATAACAAAAAACCCTAGCCTACAATAAACTACCAATGGCCTTTAAAAGGGCCTTTTGTGAGGCATTGCCCCAAAGAAATCAGCTCTCTTACCTGTAAAAAAAAATACAAACACCCCCCCAACAGTAAAACCCGCCACCCAACCAACCAACCCCCCCAAATAAATACAATTTGTATGGGCATTGCCCTTAAAAGGACATTTAGCTCTTTTACATGCCCAGACCCTACTCTAAAGATAAAACCCACCCAAAAAAACGTAAATAAACCTAACACTAACCCCCGACGATCAACTTACAGTTTTTGAAGTCCCGCTTGAGGGATCCATCCAGCCGCACGAAGTCTTCATCTGGACGGCAAGACGTCTTCATCCGGGCGGCCTCTTCCATCTTCATCCAGCCAGCGAAGTCTTTATCCATGCGGCCTCTTCTATCTTCATCCATCCAGCGTGGAGCGGGTCCATCCTGAAGGCATCCGAGCTCCTCTTCAATACGGTCTCCACCGTAAACTGGATCTTGAATGCAAGTGACGTCATCCAAGATAGCGTCCCTTGCATTCCTATTGGCTGAAAGGTTCCAATCAGCCAATAGGATTAGAGCCACTAAAATCCTATTGGCTGTTCCAATCAGCCAATAGGATTTGATCAGCTCTCATCCTATTGGCTGTTCCAATTAGCTAATAGGATGAGAGCTCAATCCTATTGGCTGATTGGAACAGCCAATAGGATGAGAGTTGCTGAAATCCTATTGAAATCCCATCTTGGATGATGTCACTTGCATTCAAGATCCAGTTTACGGCGGAGACAGTATTGAAGAGGAGATCTTCGCCGAATGTCTTCAGGATGGACCTGCTCCGCGCCGCATGTCTTCAGGATGGACCTGCTCCGCACCGGATGGATGAAGATAGAAGAAGGTGCATGGATGAAGACTTCGCCGGCTGGATGAAGATGGAAGAGGCCGCCCGGATGAAGACTTCTTGACGCCCGGATGAAGACTTCTTGACGGCTGGATGGATCCTTCAAGCAGAACTTCAAAAACTGTAAGTGGATCGTCGGGGGTTAGTGTTTAGTGTTTTAGGTTTATTTAAGGGTTTTTTGGGTGGGTTTTATTTTTAGAGTAGGGTCTGGGCATGTAAAAGAGCTAAATTCTTTTTTAAGGGCAATGCCCATACAAATGCCCTTTTCAGGGCAATGGGGATATTAGGTTTTTTAGATAGGGTTTTTTTGGGGGGGGGGTTGCTTGGTTGGGTGGTGGGTTTTACTGTTGGGGGGTGTTTGTATTTTTTTTACAGGTAAAAGAGGTGATTTCTTTGGGGTAATACCCCGCAAAAGGCCCTTGGTAGTTTATTGTAGGCTAGGGTTTTTTTTTATTGGGGGGGGCTTTTTTATTTTGATAGGGCTAATAGAGTAGGTGTAATTCGTTTTTATTTTTGATACTGTGGGGGTTTTTTTTGTAACTTAGTGTTTGTTTGTTTTTGTAACTTAGCATTTTTTTTTTGTAATTTAGTATTTTTAATAGTATATTTAAATAATTTGAGTAGGGGGAACTTCCGGGCGGCGGCCATGACAGGTCGCAAAACTTTCAGCTCCAACAACTCTCAACATGAATCTGTATGTAATCCTCTTTCTACCACTCCATTGCTTCTATATCTTGGACTGAGGTTACTCAGAGGAGCCTGCTCTTTCGTATGATCACACTATTTTTGAAATAGATCTAAAACTCAGCATCCCGGAACAATCTAGAGGTTGCAGCCTGCCATCTTACCCTCCCCCCGGTAAGACACTAGTTTGTCTTGTCGCTAGGAAGCAGTGTTCCTCCGCAAGACGCTGTAAATATTATTTTCAACAAGACACAGTACACATCTACTAACTCATATGCTGCCTCAGCCTTACTTGGTGTACCATATTTAACACCCAATATGGAGATCCCTCCCAACTTCCTGAAAGCATTGCACAAGTTGCTCACTGACCACC
This sequence comes from Bombina bombina, assembly GCF_027579735.1. Classification (NCBI taxonomy): domain Eukaryota; kingdom Metazoa; phylum Chordata; class Amphibia; order Anura; family Bombinatoridae; genus Bombina; species Bombina bombina. The sequence goes on along the minus strand of NC_069499.1, from coordinate 1,280,373,856 downwards.
ATGCTGACTTAGAAGATAAGCTCCACACAGCATTTGGGGTCAAAGGCACTTGCCCGCTCCAAGAACCCGCTCAGACTGAAGCCTGTATGATGGTGGATGAGGGAGATGGCGCTTTGGGGCCCCGGCGTCCGTTTCCTACTGTCGCCATTCCAGGAGGGGCAAGAGAGTCTAGAGTTGCGAAACCCCTAGCACAGCAAGCCTCCACGTCGACAAGTGAAGAGTCCACTGTTAAGGGTTCTCCTAATCTGCCTCATATTCAACGCACCGCAGTAAAAGTGCCCTATGTAGAGGCTCAGCATGTCTGGAAGAAGATGAAGCGTTTTCTGCAATCCTTCCTAATGCAGCAACAGGAGTATAAATATCCCCCTCTGCTGTTATACGCTTCCTACTCTCCTCTAACCATACTGGAGGCATGTGTATTACCCCGGGTTGCTGTTAAGCCCTTACCGTCATTGCAGCGGTTGTATCTGCATCTCTGCATTCCTTGGGACCCAGGAGGCCTGCTCTCTTTCCGTATTTTCCTAGACATGAGAGTTGGACGTGGACGATGTAACATGGTAAAATATATTGACACGCTACTGTACTTCACAGAGATTCTTTGTTCCTTATGCAAAACCCGCTGAACACTGCTGAAAAGTCTTTAAGTTTGCACTAGGTTTTGCTCATCTTAATTTTCTTTTGTGAACTTATCACAAATAGACTTTGGACGTATGCTGAGGATTGCTCATGCTGATTCCCTTTTGTGAACCCATACTCCATCAACTTCTTGCAGCTAAATACAGTTTGACATTAAAGATTGTTAAAACCTCATGCTAATTACAATATAAGAGTTTAGTGTATATAGTCTACATACTCTGGAATGGTACTCATTGTTAATTTCAATCTGATGATAAGGCTTCCTCTATGATGTGTTCCTAAATTTTCTTCACCCTAACCTTGGTTTTTTATTGTAGGCTGGCCCTGCAATTATAATACTAATTTGAGCTATTTGGGTCTTTGCACATTTATTACCTTGGTCATGGGCACATGCTGATCTCTCTCATGGGGTAGCCTTTAGCATCTTTAGTTTTTACGTGTATGACTTCAATCAATAGGAGAGGTTGTTCAAATTATCATATGGTTTGGGGGTTAAGTTTTGCTGCCTGTATTTTGATAATACCATCTAGTGGTCCAACATAACCTAGTCAGGGTGCTGAATTATGGGACTCAAGAGCAGTGTATATTTTAAGTTATTTTATTTAAGTGAGCTAACAATAGTTCCAAAGAAATTACTCCGTGTCATCTAGGCTCACAGGTCCCTACATTATAAACTTAGCCCTTTCCTTTATTGGTACAGTAGCTGGAATATATAGATCCGTAGCTGTATTTTTTTTTGTCAATAGGACTTATACTACTACCAATTGTTAGCGATATAAATAAGGTGTGCACCATGTTTGCAGTGTTTTTCTTATCTCATGTGCTGATGTAGGGAGGCGTCCTGTAGTTAGTTTTTGTGACAGTCTATCATGCCATTTTGCCTCTAAGGTTCACAAGCTTTCGATTTAGGGGTCTCCAGATCCATAACTATATTTCAGGTTAACTGGAAATTTGTTCCTACCAATTATTCATGGCATAATAAGTAGTCACACCTTGTTCATTGTGTCTTCCTTTTAGTTACCAGTTGTAACATTTTAAAAATGTAAAATCTGAGGTGAATGTTAAGGGATCCATAAGTGATCTCTCCTATTTTAAGGCAGCCTTCTACAAACATTTATTTTTCCTTTTCATGGTTTGAGGTCCAAGAGTGGCCTCCTATTTTTGCAGAGAAGGATTAGATTATCATTGGCATCTAGATACTTTGTCTTTCAATAGTACAATTGATATTATCAACCTTGGTTTATGCAGCCTATAATGTATACTGTATATGATATCTTGTTATTGTTACTCTTTGAAGGTGACTGTACAATGTTCAATTGTTTTGCTTGTTTGCCGACACTTTCCCTCAATAAAAATATTTTTTTAAAAATTAAAAAAAATAATAATTTGAGTAGGGTTAGGGTTTTTAAATATGTAATATTCGGCTAGATTACGAGTTTTGCGGTATGAGTGAAAAAGCAGCGTTAAAGCTCTTTTTCACTACCGCTGGTATTACGAGTCCTGCAGGTTTAGGTGTACCGCACACTTTTTTGCCCATAACGCAGTGTAACTACCGCAGCTTTCCAAAAGTCCTCTTTCAATGGGACTTCCTTTGCGCCGGTATTACGAGTCTGCCTGGGAGGCCAAAAAGTGAGCGGTACAGCCAATAACTACAAGATCCGTACCGTAAACTGAAAGTCAGTAGTTATGGCTTTTATGCTACAAAGCCGTAACATAAAACTCATAACTAAAGTGCTAAAAAGTACACTAACACCGATAAACTACCTATTAACCCCTAAAATGAGGCCCTCCCGCATTGCAAACACTAAAATAAACATATTAACCCCTAAACCGCCGCACTCCCGCATCGCAAACACTAGTTAAATATTATTAACCCCTAATCTGCTATCCCTAACATCGCTGCAACCTACATTACTGTTATTAACCCCTAATCTGCTGTCCCTAACATTGCCGCCACTATAATAAAGTTATTAACCCCTAAACCTAACCCTAAGTCTAACCCTAACACCACTAACTTTAATATAATTAAAATAAATTTAAATAAAAATTACTATCATTAACTAAATAATTCCTATTTAAAACTAAATACTTACCTGTAAAATAAAACCTAAGATAGCTACTATATAACTAATAGTTACATTGTAGCTATCTTAGGTTTTATTTTTATTTCACAGCCAAGTTTGTATTTATTTTAACTAGGTAGACTAGTTACTAAATAGTTATTAACTATTTACTAGCTACCTAGTTAAAATAAATTCAAATTTACCTTAAAATAAAACCTAACCTGAGTTACACTAACACCTAACCTTACACTACAATTAAATTACATTAATTAAATACAATTAACTAAGTTACAAAAGAAAACAAACACTAAATTACACAAAATAAAAAAGAAATTATCAAATATTTTAACTAATTACACCTTATCTAATAGCCCTATCAAAATAAAAAAGCCCCCCAAAATAAAAAAAACCCTATCCTAAACTAAACTGCCAATAGCCCTTAAAAGGGCCTTTTGCGGGGCATTGCCCCAAAGAAATCAGCTCTTTTACCTGTAAAAAAAATACAAACACCCCCCAACAGTAAAACCCACTACCCACACAACCAAACCCCCCAAATAAAAACCTACCTAAAAAACCTAAGCTCCCCATTGCCCTGAAAAGGGCATTTGGATGGGCATTGCCCTTAAAGGGGCATTTAGCTCTTTTTCTGCCCAAATCCTAAGCTTCTCAAATGAAGGTTCCTTTAAGTGACGTCATCCAAGATGGCGTCCCTTGAATTCCTATTGGCTGATAGAATTCTATCAGCCAATCGGAATTAAAGGCAAAACAATCCTATTGGCTGATGCAATCAGCCAATAGGATTGAGCTTCAATCCTATTGGCTGATCCAATCAGCCAATAGGATTGAGCTTGCATTCTATTGGCTGATTGGAACAGCCAATAGAATGCAAGCTCAATCCTATTGGCTGATTGTATCAGCCAATCGGAATTCAAGGGACGCCATCTTGGATGACATCACTTAAAGGAACCTTCATTCGAGAAGAGCCGTCAGAAGAAGAGGATGCTCCGCGCCGGATGTCTTGAAGATGGAGCTGCTCCACGCCGGATGGATGAAGATAGAAGATGCCGTCTGGATGAAGACTTCTGCCGGCTTGGATGAAGACTTCGACCCGCTTGGATGAAGACTTCTGCCGGCTTCGCTGAGGTCTTCTGCTTCTTTGAGGATGGATGTTGGGTCTTAAAAAACTGTAAGTGGATCTTTGGGGGTTAGTGTTAGTTTTTTTAAAGGTTTATTGGGTGGGTTTTATTTTTAGCTTAGGGTTTGGGCTGAAAAAAAAGCTAAATGCCCTTTTAAGGGCAATGCCCATCCAAAAGCCCTTTTCAGGGCAATGGGGAGGTTTTTTAGGTAGGTTTTTATTTGGAGGGTTTGGTTGTGTGGGTGTGGTGGGTTTTACTGTTGGGGGGTTGTTTGTATTTTTTTTACAGGTAAAAGAGCTGATTTATTTGGGGCAATGCCCCGCAAAAGGCCCTTTTAAGGGCTATTGGCAGTTTAGTTTAGGATAGGGTTAAGATAGGGTTAAGATACAATGTAACTAAGTATTTAGTCTTAAATAGGAATTATTTAGTTATTAATAGTAGGTTTTATGTAGATTTATTTTAATTACATTAAAGTTAGTGGGTGTTAGGGTTAGGGTTACGTTAGGGTTAGACTTAGGGTTAGGGTTAGGGGTTAATAACTTTAGTATAGTGGCAGCGACGTTAGGGGCGGAAGATTAGGGGTTAATAAGTGTAGGTAGGTGGCGGCGATGTTGGGGCAGCAGATTAGGGGTTAATAACTGTAATGTAGATGGCTGCGACATTGGGGATGGCAGATTAGGGGTTAATAAATGTAATGTAGGTGGCGAGAAATTGGGGGCGGCAGATTAGGAGTTAATAAGTGTAGGTAGGTGGCGGCGACATTGGGGGCAGCAGATTAGTGGTTAATAAGTGTAGGTAGGTGGCGGCGACATTGGGGATGGCAGATTAGGGGTTAATAAGTGCAATGTAGGTGTCTGCGATGTCGGGGGCGGCAGATTAGGGGTGTTTAGACTTGGGGTTTATGTTAGGGTGTAAACATAAATTTTGTTTCCCCATAGGAATCAATGGGGCTGCGTTACGGGGCTGCTCCTTTATTGCAGGTGTTATGCTTTTTTAGCCGGCTCTCCCCATTAATGTCTATGGGGAAATCGTGCACGAGCACGTAAAACCAGCTCAAAGCAGCGCTGGTATTGGAGTGCAGTATGTAGCTCAATTTTTTTCAATGCTCACTTATTGCCTGCTAACGCCAGGTTTTTGCAAACCTGTAACAGCAGTGCTGTAGGGAGGTGAGCGGTGGCAATAACTTGCAAGTCAGCACCGAGCAGCTCTTACCGCATAACTCGTAATCTAGCCGATAGTTAATTTAATTGGTAGTTTAATTTAATTTTATTATAATAGTTAGGGTAGGTTAATTAATAGTTTAATATAGTTTAATTTAATTCTACGGGTAAGTTTTAATTTATTATAACATAGGGATGTTGTAATTTTTTTTTTTTTAAATATCTTTTTATTGAAAGAATGTGTTCAAACATTACAGTAGACATGTCATGAGAAATATTCTCACACATTGAGAAAAGAAAAACAGTAAGTCAGTCATCAAAACAGATTCATATAGCATGTAAATAGAATACAATGTATAAAGTAATAAGGAAAAGAAAAAACTCTAACATAGGTAACATGGGCCATGTCTAGTAAGATACATAGAAAATATGTCACAAATTAGTTTGCAACCTAACTAGTTAAACAAGCACAAAATTAAGTAAACAATATTTGTTCCTTAGTAAATGCAAAGTTAAAAATTTTGAAAGTTAGAGAAAATTGGTTCCAGGGCAGCCCCCCCCCCCCCCCATTGTTAGTAGGACTATTGGCTTTTAGTATACTCATACCACAATGATTGTAGTACTAGGAAGTTATCTATGTTTCCAAGCTTATAATTCTCCTCGAGTTCCAACAATTTGGAGACCTTATTTTTCTACATTGTCACGGTCGGGTGTCTCTAGATTTCTAAGTCCTCGCTATGAGGACCTTAACACTATTTGTAAAAATGCTAAATAGTGGGACTAGATTTTTAGAGGGGAGTCGAACAGATTTATTTAAGAGCCAAATCTGGGGGTCTGGAGGAATTGGAGCTCCCATTATAAGTTCCACTTCATTCATGATAGCATACCAGTAATGATTGATTTGTGAGCACCACCACCACATGTGGCCCATGCCGCTCCCAACATGGCCACATCTCCAGCAGCGATTGCTGACTTTGGGAAATAAACGGTGTAATTTTCTAGGGGTCAGATACCAGCAGTGAAGTATTTTATAGTTGATCTCCAGGATGGATACTGAGGTAGAGGCCCTCCTTGTGTTAGAGAATATGTTAAGTGCTGACTGAGGGAGGATGATGGTTCCCAGTTCTCTCTCTCACATGTCAATGGAATATGGCATATTGCCCGGAGGGGGATGGAGAAGGATTTTGTAGATAATTGAGAGGGAATGTCTGATCAGGGACTTAGATAAATAGAGTTTTTCTATATTAGTCAGATTACGGGCGTGAGCATGGGTTGTGATAAAGTTGTATAGTCTCCTATACGAGAACCAATTCCTCGCCCATTCATATCCTTAATCTATCAATTGATCTTGGGTGCATATGGAGTCGTTCATAGAGACATGATGTGCGAGTATGTCATGGGGGGAGTCTGTGACAAACAAATGACCAAAGGATGGCATTGGAGAGTCTATGTTATCAAAGAGGTCGGTGGTCCCGGGCTGGAAGAAGGACAAGGGTTATGTCTATTGGCCACAACCCACTGGCGTACAGTCTCCCTCGTGATCAGGTTAGAAATTAACTTAACTATTTTTTAAAAGCTAGGGTTCCAGCAAAGGCCAGCGAGGGGGAGAGTTGAGTTTATGCTCTCCTCCAGCCCGACACAACTCCTCAGCTCACCCCCAGTCCTCCAGTCCAAAATCCTCTGTAGGAATATGGCGGATCTATACGCTTCCAGGTCGTGCATTGCCAAGCTTCCAAGGTTTCTAGGAAGGGACATAGTTACTTTATTTATTCTAGGTGGCCTTCTTTGCCAAACAAAGGAGCTAAACAGGTTCTGAACTTGGGGGGATAAATCTGGGGGAATAGGGATAGGTAATGATTGCATTATGTATAGCAATCTAGGAAAAATGGTCATCTTTAGAGAGTTAATACGCCCCAGCCAAGAAAGCCTTTTGGAGTTCCAGGAGGAGATGTCGCTAATAATGGAAAATTTGATTGGTAAGTAATTTTCTGAGAATATCTGGTCAAAGGAACCGGTGAGATAGATGCCTAGGTATTTCATGGCTCCATTGCACCACCGACAGGGGCAGCTGTGTTTAATCATTACGATCACACGTTCCGACAGGCCGAGACCCAGTATTTCAGACTTGGACTGATTGACCAAAAAAGCAGTTAGTTTATTAAATGTGTTAAGTTCTGTCAAGAGGTGGGGATCAAGCTTTTGGGGTTAGTAAGAGAGAAGAGGATATCGTCAGAGAACAGGGAATCCTTATAGATTTCGGAGCCAGAGATAATACCCAAGATTTTGTTATTGTTCCTTATTTTGGACACCAGCATTTCCACAAAGCAAGCGAAAAGTAAGGGCGACAGGGGGCATCACTGGCGGGTACCGTTCCTGATGTGGACTGGGGGAGAAAGGGTACCGTTAATAAGGATTTGTGCACTAGGGGATAAATAAAGCGAAAAGATATGGTTTAGAATGATGGAGCCAAAGCCAAAGGCTTCCAGGAAGGCTTTGAGAAATGACCAGTTGACACAGTATTGTGGCCCGGGACAAATCCGACCTGATCATTATGAATTAAGCTAGGTAGGAATAGGTTAATTCGGTTAGTCAATATTTTAGCGAAAATTTTTATGTCGGTGTTAATGAGGGAGATCGGGCGATAATTAGAAATTTGTTCTGGTAATTTATTGGGTTTTAGGAGGACGGAGATATGGGCCAGGAGCGCGGAGGAAGGGAATGACCCGTTATCATCAATACTCCGAAAGTATCTAAGAAGTTGGGGGGCTAATATTTCTTTAAATAAGGAGTAGTAGAAATTGTTGAACCCGTCGGGGCCTGGTGCTTTGCCTTTGGGGAGCAAGGAGATAACTCCCAGGATTTTGTCTTCAGAGAAGGGGCCTCTAGCTCGTCGTTTTGTGTTTTCGTTAACTTGGGGAGCTTCGATTGTTTCAGATATTTAGCTATTTCGTCGGGGTTTGGGTCTCCTACTGCATCATGAATGTTATATAGTTTGTCGTAATAGTCTCTAAAGAGCGATGTCTTTAGTGGAGGATTTCAGCACAGAAGTGTCGCAGACTCCCATGATGTAGTGTTTACGTGCCCTTCTTTTAAGCTGGCGAGCCAGTATTCTCCCTTGCTTATTAGCCCCCTCGTTGTAGTGCTTCTTAAGGAAAAGGGCTCTATTTTTGGCCTCAGTTCCTAGAAGGAGACGAAGCTGGCTGCGCTTATGATCTATACTCTCCAACAGGGAGGCACTGTGAGGGAAGCGTTTATGAATATCTTGTAGTTTGGATAAATCATCTAGGAGGGATTTCAAATAGATTTTTTTTGTTTTATTTTAGCATCTTTAATGGCAATAAATTTGCCTCTAAGGACGCACTTATGAGCATTCCAAATATTGTGGAAGTCTATATCAGGGGTGTTATTAATTTGAAAATATTCAATTAAAGCTTTTTGTGCTTGGAGGAAGGACAGGGGGTCCCGGAGAAGGGAGTCATCTAGTTTCCAGTTTATATTAGGTAAGTAGGAAGTGGGCCAGTCGAGTGAACAGCTAATCTTAGAGTGGTTTGACCATGTGATAGGGTGGATAGTGGTGTGAGTGGTGAAAGATAGGGTGGAGACATCAGTAAGTATATAGTCAATCCTAGAGTATAGACGATGGGGATGGGACTAGAACGTGAAGTCTTTCATGGAGGGGTGTTGGAGTCTCCACGGGTTGTGTACCGTGAGTTGGGAGAGGGCTGATTTAATTTGCTTTAACGCCTTGGTAAGGACGGAGGAAAAACCTGAGGAGCAATCCAGGCAAGGGTCGTCTCTAGCAATCTCTAATATTTTTTTACATAACTGATGGAAGAAGGGGGAGGGATCGTTGTTAGGAGCATGTACATTTACAAGGGTAATGGGTTTATGATAAAGTATACCAACTAAAATTATGTATCTACCTTCCTTATCTTTATGAACAGTGATTTTTCTGAAGGGGATTTTTTTACTAATTAGTATCCCTACACCGTTACGTTTAGTAGAGTGTGAGGAGAGGTAGGTCGGTCCAAATTTCATTAAGGCTAACTTGGGCTCTGAGCTTCTTTTAAAATGGGTCTCTTGGAAGAGCAGGATGTCCCCGTTACTCTTTTTATAATCCCTCAAGGCCATAGATCTTTTCTGAGGAGTATTAAGACCCTTAACATTGTGGGAAATAACCGTAACCTTAGCTAGGGCATCAGCCATACTTGTACAGGGATTTATATGGCACACAATAGCTAGGGGAAGCCCCAGAACCAATCGGGGAATCAGGAACTGTTACAATATCTTGAGTTAGGCATGCAATTCGAGACCGGCAATAAACAGTATAATTGACAATTTGAATATCAAACAACAGTAAACGCAAATTAAAATCAACAACAACATTTGTAATAAGTGTATACATATAGGAACTATACACCATACCAGGGGGGCTCTCATGTTAGTGAGGTAGTAGCGAATGTGTAGGATAGTAGTGGGTCAGACCTGCTTAGTGCAAGGTGCTATAACTGAGTTATGAAGGCAATAGTGTATAAAGTAGGGACTGAGTTGGCTATGGGGATGAACATAAGTGGGCCCCTGCATAGGGAGGGAAGTTATTGTGCTTCCTAACATGTTGCCAGGGTCTGGGTAGTCGTAGTAGGTTAGAAGGGGGGTGTTTAGAATGTAACAAGAAACTAATGGAAATGTGAAGTCGCGGTGAGGCTTATGGCCCAAGCAGGGTAGGCTATGATCTAGCAGGGCCATGACTGTGGTGACATTGTAGTAAAGTTAGCATTTCAAAAATACTGCAAGGAGGCGCTAAATAATTGTGTTATCAAAGGGAAAACAGATTACATGCATATAAACATATTGACCCCTACATTAACCTCCTGACCTGGATGTTAAACATTATAAATTTCAACATATTACCAGACTCAGTCCCAGATATCACCTCCATCATCCCGGCAACACAAGTAGACACTGTCCTGAAAACAGACACATGTTCTGTACTTGCCAAGAAAAGGGATGCAAGGAAAAATAATAAGGACAAGGGAAGCAAACTCTTCAGCGTAGGGGATCACCTTCCTCTGAGGATAATGGGCCTATTTTCCTTCTCTTAGACTGGACTCTGAGCCATTGGGGCCTTTGTTCCTTTGCGGTTGCAGGACCAGGGTCAGCTGGGAAAATTTGATGTTGAGAGATCTGGAGAGGAGGTCAAGGTCATTAAAGTCCTTGTAGACCACCTGTGAGCCATTATGTGAAGCAATCAGGCCAAATGGAAAGCCCCAGCGGTACTTTATACGGTGTTCCTGCAAGGTGGCTGTGATGAATTTAACCTTTCTGCGTCTTTGTATAGTGAGGAGGTCCTGATAGCCTTGTAGAGAGTGGCCTTGATAGGAAAGAGTGCGGCTAGTTCTGGCAGCCTGCCAGATGTCGTCTTTCGCAGTATACTGTAGAAATCTGATGACCACATCCCTTGGGGGCAGGGGGGGCTTGGGAGGAGGCCGCAGGGCCCTGTGGGCTCTATCAATGTCCTCAGGGAGTAAAGGAGATGAGTTTGGAGAGAGATGTAGAAATAGACCAATCAGATAGAGTTTCAGTTGTTCTTGCTGAATATCCTCAGGTATGCCGCGGATACGCATGTTGTTCCTGCGCCTGCGGTTGTCAAGATCCTCTACTCTATCTTGCAATGATTGAACCATAGAGTCTTGAATAGAAAGTTGCTGAGTGTTCGAACTAACAAGATTATTCAGGGTGTCCTGACCCTCCTCTAAGTAGTCAATCCTCGAGCCCATCTCGTTTAGGTCTCTCTTTAAGTCCCTGATCTCCTCTTTTATAAATGATTTCAAGGACTCCAGGTCAGACTTGGATGGTAAAGTTGCCAGTTGTTCCTGGATGGCGTGAAGGGAGTCCTGCTGGCTGGACATGTGGCCCTGGGCACCAGCAGAAGCTTGAGAGTAATTTATCTGAGCATTGGGATCACTAGTATGAAAAAAGTTAGAGACAGAGGGGGTTTGTGTAGGGGCCTTGGGTGGTTTGTATGTCTTCTGGCCTTTTTTTGTCGTCATATCTGGATGGTATAAACACAGCCGTAGAATAAGTAGGGAATGCCAAAGTATAAAATTATCTCCCCCTCTGTTATAGTGTTAATTGATCATATGTGGCTTGGCCCCTCAAAATAGAAATGTACTCTTGTAGCTTGTATTATGTTCCTGGCAAAATTAGAGTCTCCCAAACCCATCTCAAGGAATCAGTAAAGAAAATATTTCCCCTTATATTACTGGCAGCTCGTCAGTGTTATGGATCTGACAGGGGTCGATCTCTAAACTGGCCCTGGAGTCTGTCAGCATGCGGCCTGCTAGATGAATAGCGTGTGGAAACTAGCCACATGGGTAGGACGGCTCTGATGGTGTATTCGCCTCTTCTTGTACAAGTCCGTGGTAAGAGGCCTCTCGGGATCATCCGGTATCAGGGAACATGTGGTTGTCCACTTGGGATTGCTGCCCCAAGGTCGGGCAGGTAGGAAAGAAGCCCAGAAGATCTTACACGGTAAGATGGCAGCGCTCTGTGCACTCACTAGCAACCTGGCTTCATTGCTGCGTTGTAGGGGCTTCGCGGGGGAATAGTTGTGATGCAGGTTCCTCAGAGGCTCTCACTCTGACCACTTGTAGGTCTGGATCTGACCACCACCCCTGGTTAGTAAGGTAAGAGCTTAGGCTAGTATGGAGCACTTCTAATGTGTGGCCATGTACCTGCACGGCTTAACTCCACCCCCAGGGATGTTGTAATTTTAATGTAAAGTTAGCGGGTTGTTAGGTTTAGGGGTTAATAGCATAATTTAGTTTATGGCGATGTGGGGGGCTCTCGGTTTTGGGATTGATAGGTTTAGTTAGTGGTATAAATATGGGAGGCCAGGAGTTTAGGGGTTAATACATTTATTTAGTTGCAGCGGGGTCCGGGAGCGGCAGAATAAGGGTTAATACATTTATTTAGGTGCGACGAGGTCCAGGAGCGGCGGGGTAGGGGTTAATAACTTTATTTAGGTTGTTGCAGGGTCCGGGAGTGGTGGAATAGGGGTTAATAACATTATGTAGGTGGCGGCGATGTCGGGGCAGCAGATTAGGGGTGTTTAGACTCGGGGCTTATGTTAGGGTGTTAGGTGTAAACGTTACTGGTTTTCTACCATAGAAATCAATGGGATACCTGGCAGTATCGAACATAAGCTTTCGCTGCTTTCAGACTCCCATTGATTCCTATGGCATCCGCGGTCTCCAGGGTGGCGGATTGAAAGCTACGTATGCTGGGCCGGAATAGCCGTGAGCGTACCGGTTGACTATTTGATAACTTTTAAAAAGTTCATCTGTAATGACGTAAGCATTGATCTGTGTCGGATTGAGACCGGCGGATCGTATGTTATGTCACAGATTTCAACTTTTGCCGGTCTGTAGGGTTTGATAACTAGGTCGAATCAAGCTCGCCACAATTACACTGCGGAATTCCAGCGTATTTGCGGTTGGCGGCTTGATAGATATCCCCCAAGATCTTAAAATTGTTTTGTCAGTAAGTGATTTTTATCTTAGAGTGGGATGACCTGTTGTTTTTTCTACTTGTTTTTATGTTATTGTACTGAATACAATGCCATTAGGTATTTGTATGATTTGAAATATTTTACATGTGATTTGTGGGAAGGGTACACCTGATCATTTTTTTTGTATTTTTTTTTTTATGTTTTTCAATGGGTCATCCATTATCTCTAAAATTAAAGACAATCTAGAAAAACTGATGCCATATTCTGAATTAGCAACACAAAGTTACCATACAATCGATCTAATATCATTGACAATAAAATCAGTGTTGACTTGACTTGTGTTATATATAGGGTTTTCTTTTGATATCAAATATTTATACATGAACTATAATTTAATATTAATAAAACTTAAGTAAGTGTGAGAAAATAAGACATTTTATATTTTCCAGGCACGCACACACTTTATTATTATTATTATTATTATTATTATAAGTTATATGTAGAGCGCTAACAGATTCTGCAGAGCTATAAACATAGGTGTGGTATACAGGTAACATTTATAGAGTTCAAATGGGTTAAGGGCCCTGCCGTGAGTTGCACTGTTGTAGTCAGCTCTTATGAAGGCGATCTGAAAACAGCTGGGCTCATAGGCTTACATGCTAAGGGGATTCAAGGGGATAGCAAAGGAGGAGAGGAACTGGAGTTAGCAAAGGTTAGTTTAGGTTGTATGCATCCCTGAATAGTAGAGTCTTTAGGGAGACAAAGGGGACAGGAGTGAAAGTATCAGGAGACAAGGTCTAAAATATAGAGGGGTCAGTGCAGTTGAGGGCCTTGTATGTCAGAGTGAGAATTTTGTGTTTAATCCTGGAGGCAAGAGGAAGCCAGTGAAGGAATTGGCAGAGAGGTGCAGCAGATGAAGAGCTAAGTGTAAGAAAGATGAGCCTGGCAGAGGCACTTGTTATGGATTGTACTGGAGCTAGGCCACAGCTAGGGAGACCAGAGAAGATGAAGTTGCAGTAGTCGAGACGGGAAAAAATGAGAGAGTAGATTAAAATCTTGGTTTTAGCGAGTTTTTTAAGGTGGAAGTGGCAGGATTTGGCCAAGTACTGAATGTGAGGAATAAAAGAAAGATCTGAATCAACTGTGACCCCAAGACATCAGGCATGTGAGGTAGGGGTAATGATGGAGTTTATCAACAGTTATAGAAAAATGGGGAGTGGAGATTTTGAAAGAAGGGGTGGGGGAAAGGAGCTCAGTTTTGGAGAGATTTAGCTTAAGGTAGTGAGAGGACATCCAGGATGAGATATGAGAAAGACAGTTAGTGATACAGGTTAGCAAGGAAGGAGATAGGTGTGGTGCAGAGAGGTAGATTTAGGTATCATCGGCATACAAATGCTATTGAAACCCGTGGGACTTTATTAAGGAACCTAATGATGACGAGTAGATTAAGAAGCGAAGGGGACTGAGGACATAGCCTTGAGGTACCCCAACAGAAAGTGGTAACGGGCAGAGGATGCCCCAGAGAAGGCTACACTATAGGTACAGTTAGACAGGTAGGAAGAGAAGCACAAGAGGGCTGTGTCGCAAATGTCAAAGGATTGGCGGGTTTGGAGCAAAAGAGGGTGGTCAACAGTTTCAAAGGCTGCAGACAGATCAAGAAGGATAAGCAGAGAGAAGTGGCCTTTCGATTTTGCTGTAAGTCATTGGTAACCTTAACGATTGCTGTCTCTGTGGAGAGATGGGGGCAAAATCCAGATTGCAGTGGGTCAAGGAGGGAGTTTAATGTAAGGAAATGGGATAGATGTGTATATACTAGCTAGCACACAATGTTTTTATTGTAAATATCATAACCCTGATTGCAATAAAACACCCATATTTGTATTCTGCAATGGCCCACAAATACAAATTGCCCATGTACAGGTGTTCTGAAATTTTGGGTCGTTATAAGCCCAAATATGGGGCTTGCCCATTTCAGTCTTCATAAATAGAAATTTGACGCACTGATTTTCTAGGCCTATGCTGCTTTTGAGGAAGTATGACAGCCCATAAATGAAAATTATCCCCATGATGGCATACCATTTGCAAAAGTAGACAATCGGGGTATTCCAAAAGTGGTGTGTCAAGTCTTTTTTTTTGTAGCCACTTCGTAAACAAAGCCTGGCCAAATTTAGTGGTCATGATTTTGTTGTTGTTGTTGTTGTTGTATTTTTCACACAAACACTACTGTTTATATCATCATCCTTATATGTTTTACTGCAATAAAACACCCACATTTCTGTTCAGTGATGTCCCACAAGTACAACAATATCCCACATGTAGAGCTTTTATGGGTTTTTGAAAGTCACAGGGTCAAACATGGGGCCTGCCCATTTGATTTTTTAATTTTATGTAAATTTGACTCATTGGTTTGTTAGACCTACGTTGACTTCAAGACAGTATGGCAGCAGAGGAATGAAAAGTACCCCCATGATGGAATACCATTTGCAAAAGTAGACAACCCAGGGTATTCCAAAAGATAGATGTTCTACCTTTTTCTGTAGCCACTTAGTCACAAAACCTGGCCAAATTTAGTGTTCATGTTTTTTTTCAGTTATATTTCTGTTCAGTGATGTTCAACAAAGTACAACAATAGCCCCCATGTACAGAGTTTAGGATTTTCTGGAAGTTACAGGGTCAAATATAGGGCCTGCCCATTTCAGTCTTCAAGCATAGAAATTTGACACATTGCGTTTCTGGGCCTATGCCACCTTTGAGACAGTATGGCAGAAATGAAAATTAACTTTTTACTGATATAAAACACCCATATTTATGTGAAAAAGTAAGAACAAAGGCAGATGAGTTAATCCAGCACAGACTAAATTGCAAACCAAATCTAATGATAAAATGAGTCGTAAAGAATCACAGGAAGCTGCTGATTCAAACCAGAGAGAGCTTTTATTGGTAAATAACTATCTCTGCATATCACATAAATCAAATATTAATATATATAGAACAAAAAATGTATTAAGAAATCCAAAAACCCTATGAAAAATCAGGCCTAATATAACCAAAATATACCGGTATATATACTAAAAGTTAAGGGCCTAGACCATAATTCACCTCTATTAAGCGGTAAGAATAAATCATTAAGCAAGTGAACAAAATAGTATCAACACACAGTAACAAAATATCAGCAGGATCTAAACATGCAACATATAGCAGCAACTATAACTTGTGATCAAAAGCCCAGCAACATATATATGCCAATTTGACGTAACACAGATGAAATGTAATAGCACATAGTCACTGTAGCTGAATGGTTAATTAAAGCAGTGTGTTAATAGCCAACGTTAGACTTGTCTTCACTTCAAAGGCAGCTTGTCATAACATTGATAGCAAATGGTGCACAGTCATTTAAAGCAAAAGCTGATGTTAAGCACACAATTTTTGCGGCACTTCAAAGCGACTTGTTATAGTGATACTTGCTCACAGACTAAACAGCGGTGATATGATCACAGTAAAGCAAGCACAGTTGGAACAAGCGATTCAGCAAAGCGTCCTTAATAAATAGACGAAAGAGACCAGGATCGAAGGCTTAAAGCCCACAGCTCACCAAACCAGGCTCGACGTCCCCCGCTCACCAGACCAGGCTAGTGTGTCTTCCGCGGTATTGTTGCCACAATGATGAGAGCTGTCCTTCCGTCTCCATCCAAACCACTTTGCAGGTATACTCCAGCTGTACCATAAGACCGGCCAAATTTTTCCCAGGTTCAGGTTCAACGCCTCTACCTTCTTAGAGGCGTCACCTTCACGCAACGCGCGTTTCACCCTCTGAAAATTCAAATTGGGCTTTCTCAAGCGTCATACTATTGGTTGCTTAATGGCAACTTTTATAGGCTAATCCTTAATTGTAATTTGGTGAAATATCTGCACAGGATTCCTTATTATATCACATATATATTTTTGAAATAACAGTTTTTCCAAATATTAATTAGAAATATACTAAAATATATCTATATACATATAAATTGAGTAGAGTATTTTTGAGAGTGGGAGTTAGAATCAAGGGATATATAATTCAAATTTTTAATTAATAACCCTATAAAAAGAAAGAGTGTATTTATATAAAAAATTTGGTCAAGCATTTTACTTTAGATCATTTAAAGAGAAAGGAGCATACAACTTGCTATGTATAAACTTTCTATCATAATAGAGAGAATTATAGATTATGAAGTACAAAAGTAAAAAAGGACCTTGAATTTGTCTTATCTTATTACTTAGATTTATTTGTTTAATAGAAACACTTTTAACCAAGGAAAGGGGCATAATTGATTTCTTTGTTTAAACCATTAGGAGTTAAAGAATTCATGTTATATATCCATTTACATTCTGCCTTCAATAAGGCCTGATCAATATCCCCTCCTCTGTCCTTAAAATCTATCAATTCTAGACCTATCCATTTGAAATCAGTGTCCATACTCCTATGATACTCCTGAAAGAGTCGCGCAATTCCACTGTTTTTAATATTTTCATTTAGGATATCCCTTCTATGTTCCTTTATTCTCTCATGTAATTCCCTATAGGTTTTTTTTGCTAGCCAGCTCTCTCTTGCCAGCTCTCTCTTGAATCTTTATTCACAAAATGATTTGCTACCAGTTTATCTTTTAATGAAGGTGCTGTCTTAGCAGTCAAAGAGGGATATTCGCCTACAATTTTTTTGACATCTAGATCCAAAGTTAATAGACTCCAATGTTTTTTTAAAATGGCCCTCACATCCTGCCATCTATCATTGAATGTTGATATATATCTTACTATGGGTTGTTTACATTCTTTATCTTTATACAGTAAAGTTTCTCTGTCTGAAGCCTTAGCTCTTTTAAAGCCTTCTTTTATGCATTTGGTTGAGTAGCCTCTTGCTATAAACCTTTTAGTTTGATCTGCTGCATGCAACTTGAATCCATCATCCGTCGAGCAGTTTCTCCTATGCCTGAGAAACTGCCCAAAGGAATGGACTCAATTTGACTTTTTGGGTGATGGCTACTGGCTAACAGTAATGTATTTGCTGAAGTAGGTTTTCTATAGGATTCGGTAATAAGAACATTACCATTCTTCTTAATTCTTAGATCAAGGAATGTTAATTCACTGTCACTATATTCATACATAAATTTTAAATTGAATGAATTTTTGTTTAACATTTTCATAAATGTATGTAGATCATCAACAGTTTCTGTCCATAAAAGGAGGACATTGTCTATATAACGTGTCCACATGTCTACCATGGTGTCATATTGTGCAGAAATATCCAAAATAGTATTTTCTTCCCACAAGCCTAAATACAAACAGGCATATGTGGGGGCACAACATGCCCCCATGGCTGTCCCCATTAATTGTCTATAAAATTTTCTGTCAAAAAGAAAATAATTATGCTCCAACATAAAGCTTAATAGTTTTAACACAAAAGCTATATGTTTATCATACTTAGTGCCTCTTTGCTTTAAATAATATTCACATGCTTCAATTCATTGCTTGTGAGGAATGCAAGAATACAACGCCTCTACATCTATAGAGACTAACATAGTTGTTGTGTTAACACTGATATTGTTTAATTTCTTAAGGACATCTCTAGTGTCCTTAACATATGATGGTAAGGAAAGGAGATGTGGACGCAAGCACCAATCTATATATTTTCCCACATAGTGATTCTAGCTCACTCAATGTTTTTTTAGCATGCATATCCAATGTAGTAATCTCAGGTTTATTCATATATAACTTTTTTAAGACCACTTTTCTAGCAAAGAGATGCAAATTGGATAAATTTATAGTCGCAAAAGATTTGCATCTCTTTGCTAGAAAAGTGGTCTTAAAAAAGTTATATATGAATAAACCTGAGATTACTACATTGGATATGCATGATAAGAAAACTTTGAGTGAGCTAGAATCACTATTGACAGCTAGTAGTGAGGATAGTTCACAAAGTGAATCCTCAAGTTCTATTGGTTTCAGAAATTTAAAACCAAAGTCAAGTTACATGCCAGCACTGTCTATGGTTTCCAATGTTTCTAATTTTGTAAAAATGAGAATTGGATTCCAAAAAATAATCTATCTAAGGATGAATTTGAGGCTCTGAATGAATTAATGACTGATGAAACTATCATAATTAAGCCCTTGGATAAGGGCGGGAATGTAGTTATCCTTAAAAAGGAGAACTATGTAAATGAATGTCTAAGACAGTTAAAAATCAAAACACAATATGAACAGTTGAAAAAAGATCCGACCTTTGAATATAAAATCATTTTAAATAATATCTTGTTAGAAGCATTCAAAGAAGGTATAATATCCAATAATGAATATAAATACATGAAAAATGAGTTTCCGGTTATTCCCACTTTTTACACAATCCCAAAGCTACATAAAAATAAACAACAGCCACCCGGAAGACCCATTGTGGCGGGGATAAATGGATTGTGTGAAAATGGGGGAAAATATATAGATTGGTGCTTGCTTCCACATCTCCTTTCCTTACCATCATATGTTAAGGACACTAGAGATGTCCTTAAGAAATTAAACAATATCAGTGTTAACACAACAACTATGTTAGTCTCTATAGATGTAGAGGCGTTGTATTCTTGCATTCCTCACAAGCAAGGAATTGAAGCATGTGAATATTATTTAAAGCAAAGAGGCACTAAGTATGATACACATACAGCTTTTGTGTTAAAACTATTAAGCTTTATGTTGGAGCATAATTATTTTCTTTTTGACAGAAAATTTTATAGACAATTAATGGGGACATGTTGTGCCCCCACATATGCCTGTTTGTATTTAGGCATGTGGGAAGCAAATACTATTTTGGATATTTCTGCACAATATGACACCATGGTAGACATGTGGACACGTTATATATAGACGATGTCCTCCTTTTATGGACAGGAAATGTTGATGATCTACATACATTTATGACAATGTTAAACAAAAATTCATTCAATTTAAAATTTACGTATGAATATAGTGACAGTGAATAAACATTCCTTGATCTAAGAATTAAGAAGAATGGTAATGTTCTTATTACCGAATCCTATAGAAAACCTACTTCAGCAAATACATTACTGTTAGCCAGTAGCCATCACCCAAAAAGTCAAATTGAGTCCATTCCCTTTGGGCAGTTTCTCAGGCATAGGAGAAACTGCTTGACGGATGATGGATTCAAGTTGCATGCAGCAGATCAAACTAAAAGGTTTATAGCAAGAGGCTACTCAACCAAATGCATAAAAGAAGGCTTTAAAAGAGCTAAGGCTTCAGACAGAGAACCTTTACTGTATAAAGATAAAGAATGTAAACAACCCATAGTAAGATATATATCAACATTCAATGATAGATGGCAGGATGTGAGGGCCATTTTAAAAAAACATTGGAGTCTATTAACTTTGGATCTAGATATCAAAAAAAATTATAGGGGAATATCCCTCTTTGACTGCTAAGAGAGCACCTTCATTAAAAGATAAACTGGTAGCAAGTCATTTTGTGAATAAAGATTCAAGAGAGAGCTGGCTAGCAAAAAAAGGCAAAAGAAAATGGGTCCTTTATGTGCAGAAGATATATTATCTGTATGTTTATGATTAAAAGTAATAAAATTGTAAACTTGGAAGGTATAGCTTTCAGAATTAGGGGACACATAACTTGCAAAAGTATTGGAGTAATTTATATGGTGACCTGTTCTTGTCCCAAATTCTATATAGGAAAAACCTATAGGGAATTACATGAGAGAATAAAGGAACATAGAAGGGATATCCTAAATGAAAATATTAAAAACAGTGGAATTGCCCGACACTTTCAGGAGCATCATAGGAGTATGGACACTGATTTCAAATGGATAGGTCTAGAATTGATAGATTTTAAGGACAGAGGAGGGGATATTGATCAGGCCTTATTGAAGGCAGAATGTAAATGGATATATAACATGAATTCTTTAACTCCTAATGGTTTAAACAAAGAAATCAATTATGCCCCTTTCCTTGGTTAAAAGTGTTTCTATTAAACAAATAAATCTAAGTAATAAGATAAGACAAATTCAAGGTCCTTTTTTACTTTTGTACTTCATAATCTATAATTCTCTCTATTATGATAGAATGTTTATACATAGCAAGTTGTATGCTCCTATCTCTTTAAATGATCTAAAGTAAAATGCTTGACCAAATTTTTTTATATAAATACACTCTTTCTTTCTATAGGGTTATTAATTAAAAATTTGAATTATATGTCCCTTGATTCTAACTCCCACTCTCAAAAAAACTCTACTCAATTTATATGTATATAGATATATTTTAGTATATTTCTAATTAATATTTGGAAAAACTGTTATTTCAAAAATATATATGTGATATAATAAGGAATCCTGTGCAGATATTTCACCAAATTACAATCAAGGATTAGCCTATAAAAGTTGCCATTAAGCAACCAATAGTATGATGCTTGAGAAAGCCCAATTTGAATTTTCAGAGCGTGAAACGCGCGTTGCGTGAAGGTGACGCCTCTAAGAAGGTAGAGGCATTGAACCTGAACCTGGGAAAAGTTTGGCCGGTCTTATGGTACAGCTGGAGTATACCTGCAAAGTGGTTTGGACGGAGACGGAAGGACAGCTCTCATCATTGTGGCAGCAATACCGCGGAAGACACACTAGCCTGGTCTGGTGAGCTGTGGGCTTTAAGCCTTCGATCCTGGTCTCTTTCGTCTGTTTATTAAGGACGCTTTGCTGAATCGCTTGTTCCAACTGTGCTTGCTTTACTGTGATCATATCACCACTGTTTAGTCTGTGAGCAAGTATCGCTATAACAAGTCGCTTTGAAGTGCCGCAAAAAATGTGTGCTTAACATCGGCTTTTGCTTTAAATGACTGTGCACCATTTGCTATCAATGTTATGACAAGCTGCCTTTGAAGTGAAGACAAGTCTAACGTTGGCTATTAACACACTGCTTTAATTAACCATTCAGCTACAGTGACTATGTGCTATTACATTTCATCTGTGTTACGTCAAATTGGCATATATATGTTGCTGGGCTTTTGATCACAAGTTATAGTTGCTGCTATATGTTGCATGTTTAGATCCTGCTGATATTTTGTTACTGTGTGTTGATACTATTTTGTTCACTTGCTTAATGATTTATTCTTACCACTTAATAGAGGTGAATTATGGTCTAGGCCCTTAAATTTTAGTATATATACCGGTATATTTTGGTTATATCAGGCCTGATTTTTCCTAGGGTTTTTGGATTTCTTAATACTTTTTTTGTTCTATATATATTAATATTCGATTTATGTGATATACAGAGATAGTTATTTACCAATAAAAGCTCTCTCTGGTTTGAATCAGCAGCTTCCTGTGATTCTTTAAGACTCATTCTATCATTAGATTTGGTTTGCAATTTAGTCTGTGCTGGATTAACTCATCTGCCTTTTTTCTTACTTTTTCATATTAATAGATTTATGAGTTCCGTGCACTGGTTCATCTGCAAATACTTTGTCAGTCAGGTGTTCCATTACTAATCACCAAAATATCCTTTGGAGCGGGTTCTATTAGCACAACACCCATATTTATGTTCAGCAATGTCCCACTAGTACAAAAATACCACCATGAATAGGTTTTATGGGGTTTTGGAAGTTATAGGCTCGCCGGAAACAGGAGTTAAGAAGCAGCGGTCTTAAGACTGCTGCTCCTTAACTCGTCCACCACCTCTGAAGCGGCGGACAGCAATCCGCCCGATCGCGGACGATTGGCTTGATTGACACCCCCATGCCGCCAATGTGCAGGGGGCGGCATTGCACAAGCATTTCTAGTGAAATGCTTGTGCAATGATAAATGCCTACTGCGTATGTTGTCGGCATTTATCGATGTGGGGACAAGTTAAGGAGCAGATGTCTTAAGATCGCTCCAGCAGATCATGTCCGTCCGCACATTGATAATTCAGCCCCATGGTCTCTAAAAGCATACTGCTATCACTACCCTTCCAGAGTAAAAACCTGTTTGGCCCTGAACAAGATTTATTTATTGTCACAATCACATAAAAGGAAGCCTTCTTACCGCAGATAAAATATCAAATCAGAAAAACAGGCTCTGGAGTCTAAAAACCAAAACGCTTCACCTAAAACTTCTTAGAAACCCAATACTTCCTTGTCTAGAGCAAATCAGACCACTGCTACCTCTAAGTCTGCATGAAGGTGTGGCCCCATTCCAGACAATTTTCTGGTAGGGGTTAGGTTGAATCAATTTCAGGAGGATTGGGAGAATTCTATTCGATACCCTTGGGTGTATCAGGGGTATCAAATAAACTTTTGATCGAAAACCTCTGAGAGGAAGATTCCTCCTGTCTCGAGTTCCTAGAGATATCTGGCTTGTACAGTATGTTAGATTTGGTAACACTGGGAGTAATTGCCACAGTTCCAGCCACAGAGATTAACCAATCTCTTTATTGTATCATAGAAAGAAGGTAATATTCTGGATAACTTGGATCTCAAAACACTGAACAAATTCTTAAAAGTTCCCACTTTTAAGATGGAGACTATATTAACTGTAGTTCAGGAAAGTCAATCTATTTCTACCATCATCTTAAAAAATGCTTATTTGCATATTCCCATCTTCAAATATTATGTTGTTTCTAAGATGTGCCTTCCTAAACCGCCATTACCAGATTGTGGCGCTTCCAGTTGGTCTTGCCACAGCCCCATGGTATTTAACAAAGTTCTAGGGGCCTTATCAAGCATAGCGCAAGCTCAGAAAATCTCAGTATCTCCATATCTAGAAAATATTCTGGTGCAGACGTCCTCTCGGCAGCTGGTAGTAAAAAGCACAGAAGCTGTTCTTCAGCTGCTTCACATTCATGGTTGGCAAATCAACCTGCCAAAGACCTTCTTAACACATCAAACTTGTGTCTCCTTCCTAACTTCAACAAAATTTCGTCTTCCGCTTCTACAGTTGGCAATGCTTCAACAGTGGAGATCTGAAAATCTTATTATATCACAAGACAAGTCTTTGACATGGTGGCAGACTCACCAATCTCTTATCCAAGATGCCTCATTTGTTTGGACAATCTGGATTGTAATCACAGCAGACACCAACCTAAGGGGTTGGGGAGCATCTAAGTGTCCCAGAGAATGCACAGGAATTTGGTCTCCTTGGAAAGCAAGGTTAATAACAAACATTATGGAACTCTGTGCAATCTTCAGGGATCTACAGAGATTGCCCAACCTAAGGCAGGAATCTTTTATATGATTCCAGTTGGACAATGTCACAGCAGTATTTTACATAAATCACCAAGGGGGAATTCACAGTGTCCTGGTGATGAAAGAAGTGTACCGCATATTCAGATAGGCCGAACGTCACCATTCCCTGATTTTGTCCATTCACATCCTGGGAGTGAACAATTGGGAGGAAGACTTTCTCATTAACCAGAGTAAATGGTCTTAGAACGGATAATAAGACATTGGAGTTTGCCAGAGATGCACCTAATGGCTTCTCGCTTCAATCAAAAGCTGCCTCACTATTGTGCCAGGTTTCAGGCTCATCAGCAGAATCTGGTAGATGATCTAGTATTACCTCGGTTTTATAATATCATCTAACTTTTTTCCTCAGTTTGTGTTACTATACAGGATGATAGCCAGCATCAAGCAAGAACGAACTCCATGCTTACCTGTTAAATTAATTTATTTCATGGTGGTGAGAGTCCATAAGCAAGAGCCTTTTTTGTCTGTACAGTTAGTCACAGGATTTGTTTTGCACTTCACTTACCCTGCTTTCTCTTTATTGCTTTTCTGGTTTCCTTGTCTACATGTCCCTATTTATGGGATATTAGATAGGCTTAAAGCCCTGTTATGTAGGCATATTTTGCCTTCTCCTTGTAAAAAGGAGTGTAATCCCACAAATCTTGTGGGCTCAATCATGAAATAAACGTTATCAGGTAAGCATAAATTTGGTTTTTCATAGAAACTTCATAATGTCTTTGTTTAATCCTTTCACAAGTCCTTTTTTATCCAAGCATTGAGCCAATTTTGAGTTTTTTTGACTGCCTACATTTAAACCCTATTGTAGGTCAAGTTTCAGTGAGTGACCCACACAAATTATATATTTCTTTTTATGCAGGCCCAGAAGATTCATAATATGCCATTATTATATTTATCATTGATGCCATGTGAGATACCTGCGGCAAAAACTTTTAAAAATAAATAATATATAATTTTTGCATAAAAAAAACCTGTAAATAAAAATATATGTATTATTTAAAAAATGGCCCAGTAACCACTACTGTTACTGTGATCAGCTTTGGGTTTTTAAGGGTTATAAAAAGATAAGAGAGGTCTCATTGTGCAGTACAGAAATAAAAGCACTATTTTTCTTGCAAGGTGTTCAATGTTACCACAGTGATCACCTGATTATATAGACAAAAACAAAATTTATGCTTACCTGATAAATGTATTTCTTTCCGGATATGTAGAGTCCACAACGTCATCAATTACTAGTGGGAATATCAGGCCAGCAGGAGGAGGCAAAGAGCACCACAGCAAAGCTGTTAAGTTACACTCCCCTACCCACAATCCCCAGTCATTCGACCGAAGGGAAATGGAAAAAGGAGTAACACAAAGGTGTAGAGGTGCCTGAAGTTTAGTCAAAAAATAATAAAAGGATGGGGTCGTGGACTCTCCATATCCGTAAAGAAAGAAATTTATCAGGTAAGCATAAATTTTGTTTTCTTTCTGAAGATATGG
Organism: Bombina bombina; assembly: GCF_027579735.1. Taxonomy (NCBI): domain Eukaryota; kingdom Metazoa; phylum Chordata; class Amphibia; order Anura; family Bombinatoridae; genus Bombina; species Bombina bombina. The sequence continues at coordinate 1,280,348,619 of NC_069499.1, read as the reverse complement.
AGAGTCCACAATATCATCAATTACTAGTGGGAACCAGTACCCAAGCTAGAGGACAGAGATGACTAGGGAGGGAGAACAAGACAGGCAGACCTAAACAGAAGGCACCACCACTTGAAGAACCTTTCTCCCAAAAGAAGCCTCAGCCGAAGCAAAAGTATCAAATTTGGAAAATTTGGAAAAAGTATGCAGGGAGGACCAAGTTGCAGCCTTGCAAATCTGTTCCATAGAAGTTTCATTTTTGAAAGCCCAAGAAGAGGAGACAGCCCTCGTGGAATGAGCCGTAATTCTCTCAGGAGGCTGCTGACCAGCAACCTCATAAGCAAAACAAATTATACTTATCAAACAGAGTGAAAGAGAAGTAGCAGTAGCTTTCTGACCTTTAAGTTTTCCAGAGAAACAAACAAAGAGGGCAGAGGACTGGCGAAAATCCTTAGTCGTCTGTAGGTAGAATTTTAGAGCACGCACAACATCCAAGTTGTACAACAAATGTTCCTTATCAGAGGAAGGATTAGGACAGAGAGAAGGAACAATGATTTGCTGATTAATATTTCTATCAGAAACCACTTTAGTACAAAGAACCACCTTATCCGCATGAAAGATAAGGTAAGGCGAAGCGCACTGCAAAGCCGAGAGTTCAGAGACTCTCCGAGCAGAAGAGATAGCAATAAGAAACAAAACATTCCAAGATAACAACTTAATAACTATGGAATGCAATGGCTTAAACGGAGCCTGCTGCAAAACTTTAAGAACAAGGTTAAGGCTCCAAGGAGGAGCAACAGACTTAAACACAGGCCTGATTCTGACCAGAGCCTGACAAAAAGATTGAACATCTGGCACATTTGCCAGACGCTTATGTAACAAAATAGACAATGCAGAAATCTGATCTTTCAGAGAACTGACTGACAATCCCTTCTCCAGACCTTCCTGGAGAAAAGACAAAATCCTAGGAATCCTGACCCTACTCCAAGAGTAGCCCTTGGATTCACACCAATAAAGTTATTTACACCATACCTTATGGTAAATCTTTCTAGTAACAGGCTTGCGAGCCTAGATCATGGTCTCAATGATAGAGTCAGAAAAACCACGCTTAGACAAAAATAAGCGTTCAATCTCCAAGGTGGAAGAGATGACATCTTCACTAGGTCTGCATACCAGATCCTGCGAGGCCATGCAGGAGCTATTAGAATTACTGATGCTCCCTCCTGTTTGATACGAGCAATGACTCGTGAAAGGAGAGCAAACGGAGGAAACAGATATGCCAGACTGAAATCCCAAGGAAACGCCAGAGCATCTATCAGGGCGGCCTGCAGATCTCTTGACCTTGACCTGTACCTTGGAAGCTTGGCGTTCTGCCGAGACGCCATCCGTTCCAACTCCAGCACCCCCCATTTGAGGATTAACCTGGAAAACACATCCGGATGGAGAGCCCACTCCCTGGGATGAAAAGTCTGCCTGCTCAGGAAAAACGCTTCCCTGTTGTTCACTCCTGGAATGTGGATGGCAGATAGATAGCAATTGTGAGCTTCTGCTCACTGAACAATCCAAGCCACCTCTTTCATGGCTAAGGAACTCTGAGTTCCTCCCTGGTGGTTGATGTAAGACACTGAGGTGATGTTGTCCGACTGGAACCTGATAAACCGGGCTAAAGACAACTGAGGCCAAGCCATCAGAGCATTGTAAATCGCTCTCAAATCCAAGATATTTATGGGGAGAGCAGACTCCTCCTGAGTCCATATTCCCTGCGCCTTTTAACAAGTCCCAGACTGCTCCCCAACCTAGCAGGTTGTCGTCCGTGGTCACAATCACCCAGGAAAGTCTCCGGAAGCATGTGCCCTGAGAAAGCCACCACGGGAGAGATTCTCTTGTTGACTGATCTAGATCTATACTCTGAGACAGAGTCGAATGGTCTCCGTTCCATTGTCTGAGCACGCATAACTGCAGAGCTGTCAAATGGAATCAAACAAAGGGAATGTCGTCTATGGAGGCGACCATCAGACCAAATACCTCCATACATTAAGCCACTAATGGCTGAACAGCAGACTGCAGAGAGAGGCAAGAATCTTGGATTTTCTGACCTCTGTCAGAAATATTTTCATAGATAGGGAATCTATTATGGTCCCTAAGAAACCTACCCTTATAGCTGGAACAAGGGAACTCTTTCCCAGATTCACTTTCCATCCATGGGACCATAGAAAAGACAACAAGAGTATGAGAGTTTGCTTGTTGAAAAAATGCAACTCCTCAAGACCTGATCACTGCCAAGAGAGCCCCCAGAACCTTTGAAAAAATTCTGGGAGCTGTGGCAAGGCCAAACGGAAGAGCCACAAACTGAAAGTGTTTGTCTAGAAAGGCGAATCTCAGAAACTTGTGATGATCCCTGTGGATGGGAACATGAAGATACGCATCCTTCAGGTCTATGCTTGTCATAAACTGACCCTCTAGGACCAAAGAAAGAATGGAATGAATGGTTTCCATTTTGAAGGATGGTACCCTGAGAAACTTGTTGAGACACTTTAGGTCTAGAATAGGATGACATTTCCCCTCTTTTTGGGGAACCACAAACAGATTTGAATAGAATCCTAGATCCTGTTTCCTTACTGGAACTGGAACTATCACTCCCAGGGAAGAGAGGACTCAAACGCAATTCAAGAATGCCTCTCTTTTTATCTGGTCTGCATATTATCTTTAGAAGAGGAACTTGCCCCTGGGAGGAAAAGTTTTGAATTCTAATTTGTAACCCTGAGATACTATATCCACAGCTCAGGGATCTGGGACATCTTGTATCCAAGCTCAATGAAACAAAGAAAGTCTGCCCCCCACTTGATCCAATCCTGAATCGGGGGCAAGCCCTTCATGCTGATTTAAACTCAGCTGTGGGTTTCTTAGATTGCTTCCCCTTGTTCCAAGACTGAGTGGTTTTCCAAGAAGAATTTGACTGTTCCTGCTTGGAAGAGGAATACTTTCCTTTGAAGTTACGAAAGGAACGAAAATTACTTTGACGTCCTTTAGGTCTATTCTTCTTGTCTTGTGGTAAAAAATACCCTTTTCCACCAGTAATATCAGAAATTATTTCTGCCAGACCAGGTCCAAACAAGGTCTTACCCTTGTAAGGAAGTGCCAGAAGCTTGGAGGTAACATCCGCTGACCATGATTTCAGCCACAGCGCCCTGTGGGCTAGGACAGTGAAGCCAGATATCTTGGCTCCCAATTTAATAACTTGCATGGTAGCATCAGAAATAAAGGAATTGGCAGGTTTTAGAGCCTTAATTCTGTCTTGGATCTCCTCCAAAGGAGTCTCTACTAAAATTGTATCAGATAAGGCATCACACCAATAAGATGCCACACTTGACACAGAGGCAATACAAACTGCATGTTGCCATTGAAGACCTTGATGAACATACATCTTCTTCAAATAAGCCTCCAGCTTTTTGTCCATTGGATCCTTAAAAGAGCAGCTATCCTCTATAGGGATAGTAGTTCTCTTAGCCAGAGTAGAAATAGCCCCTTCTACTTTAGGCACCGTGTCCCATGAATCTTTAATGGAGTCAGTGACAGGAAAGATATTTTTAAAGACAGGAGACGGGGAAAAACATAATTTATGTAAGAACTTACCTGATAAATTCATTTCTTTCATATTAGCAAGAGTCCATGAGCTAGTGACGTATGGGATATACATTCCTACCAGGAGGGGCAAAGTTTCCCAAACCTCAAAATGCCTATAAATACACCCCTCACCACACCCACAAATCAGTTTAACGCATAGCCAAGAAGTGGGGTGATAAGACAAAAGTGCGAAAGCATAAAAAATAAGGAATTGGAATAATTGTGCTTTATACAAAAAAATCATAACCACCACAAAAAAGGGTGGGCCTCATGGACTCTTGCTAATATGAAAGAAATGAATTTATCAGGTAAGTTCTTACATAAATTATGTTTTCTTTCATGTAATTAGCAAGAGTCCATGAGCTAGTGACGTATGGGATAATGAATACCCAAGATGTGGATCTTCCACGCAAGAGTCACTAGAGAAGGAGGGATAAAAAAAAGACAGCCAATTCCACTGAAAATAATCCACACCCAAAATAAAGTTTAAATCTTATAATGAAAAAAACTGAAATTATAAGCAGAAGAATCAAACTGAAACAGCTGCCTGAAGTACTTTTCTACCAAAAACTGCTTCAGAAGAAGAAAACACATCAAAATGGTAGAATTTAGTAAAAGTATGCAAAGAAGACCAAGTTGCTGCTTTGCAAATCTGATCAACCAAAGCTTAATTCCTAAACGCCCAGGAAGTAGAAACTGACCTAGTAGAATGAGCTGTAATCCTTTGAGGCGGAGTTTTACACAATTCGACATAAGCATGATGAATCAAAGACTTTAACCAAGACGCCAAAGAAATGGCAGAGGCCTTCTGACCTTTCCTAGAACCGGAAAAGATAACAAATAGACTAGAAGTCTTTCGGAAATTTTTAGTAGCTTCAACATAATATTTCAAAGCTCTAACTACATCCAAAGAATGCAACGATCCTTCCTTAGAATTCTTAGGATTAGGACACAATGAAGGAACCACAATTTCTCTACTAATGTTGTTAGAATTCACAACCTTAGGTAAAAATTTAAAAGAAGTTCACAACACCGCCTTATCCTGATGAAAAATCAGAAAAGGAGACTCACAAGAAAGAGCAGATAATTCAGAAACTCTTCTAGCAGAAGAGATGGCCAAAAGAAACAAAACTTTCCAAGAAAGTAATTTAATGTCCAGCAAATGCATAGGTTCAAACGGAGGAGCTTGAAGAGCCCCCAGAACCAAATTCAAACTCCAAGGAGGAGAAATTGACTTAATAACAGGTTTTATACGAACCAAAGCTTGTACAAACAAATGAATATCAGGAAGACTAGCAATCTTTCTGTGAAAAAGAACAGAAAGAGCAGAGATTTGTCCTTTCAAGGAACTTGCAGACAAACCTTTATCCAAACCATCCTGAAGAAACTGTAAAATTCTAGGAATTCTAAAAGAATGCCAAGAAAAATGATGAGAAAAACACCAAGAAATGTAAATCTTCCAGACTCGATAATATATCTTCCCAGATACAGATTTACGAGCCTGTAACATAGTATTAATCACAGAGTCAGAGAAACCTCTATGACTGAGAATCAAGCGTTCAATCTCCATACCTTCAAATATAAGGATTTGAGATCCTGATGGAAAAAAGGACCTTGTGATAGAAGGTCTGGTCTTAACGGAAGAGTCCATGGTTGGCAAGTGGCCATTAGGACAAGATCCGCATACCAAAACCTGTGAGGCCATGCTGGAGCCACCAGCAGAACAAACGAGCACTCCTTAGAATCTTGGAAATTACTCTTGGAAGAAGAACTAGAGGCGGAAAGATATAGGCAGGATGATACTTCCAAGGAAGTGACAATGCATCCACTGCCTCCACCTGAGGATCCCTGGATCTGGACAGATACCTGGGAAGCTTCTTGTTTAGATGAGAAGCCATCAGATCTATTTCTGGAAGTCCCCACATTTGAACAATCTGAAGAAATACCTCTGGGTGAAGAGACCATTCGACCGGATGTAACGTTTGGCGACTGAGATAATCCGCTTCCCAATTGTCTATACCTGGGATATGAACCGCAGAAATTAGACAGGAGCTGGATTCCGCCCATACCAGAATTCGAGATACTTCTTTCATAGCCATCTATCAGGAAACCTAAAAAGGTTACCCTTGTCTGAGGAATCAATGAACTTTTTAGTGAATTGATCCTCCAACCATGATTTTGAAGAAACAACACACATAAAAGACTGGAAAGGTTCTTTCTAGTGAAAATGAGCAAAGGGAATTGAATCCAATGCTGTGGCCATAAGACCTAAAACTTCTATGCATATATAGTAACTGAAGGAAATAATAGAGACTAAAGGTACCGACAGACGGAGCCCAATAAAATTATCCCTTGTCTGATAGAGACAAAGACAGTGACACAATCTATCTGGAAACCTAAAAAAGGTGACCCTTGTGTGAGGAATCAAGAGCTTTTGAAAAAACGATCCTCTAACTATGTCCTGAAGAGCAAGTGAATCATATGAGATTTCGCATCCTCAGAAAATAATCTGAATGAAAACAGAAAAATGAAAATATGCATTTATTGTATCTAATGAAAACAAATAATGCTATCAATGGCCATAAAAAGGCAAAATAGTTTGAATAAAACTCCAAACCCGGTTCCTAAAAAAAGAACTGGAAGAAATACCCCAGAAGATTCCAGGTCTGAGCAGCGCTTGAACCCCATGGGTGCCCAGCCATGCTTCAACAGTACCCAAAATATATAGGACAGAAACACACTTAAAGAAAGTGTTAGCCTTACTGGAATAAAATCAAAGAAATTTGGATAAAATAGAACCAAATAAATTTCAAAGAAGTCTTAACCTGCCCCTTACCAGCCAAGCTGGAATACGGCACGTACATTGCAATATTAGGAAGCTGATTTCGAACCCCAATTAAAAACATGTTACTTGGGAAAGAACTCAGGAATTCGTTCCTTAATAAGAACAACCAAACTAGTATAATCTTAAAGTTTTAGTCTTAGAACTCAATCTTGAAGCCCAGAGTAACAGTTAAGAATTGAATCCAATTATAAAACAAATAATTGATTATCTTAGAACAAAAGAAATATGGATTTTTTTTTTTTTTAAATCACAAAATTCTTCTAGCTAAAATAGCTAAAGACATAGATTAACCCTCATTTGTGAAAATTTTCAATAAAATGAAGACACAAATGAAATTATTAGCATGATAGTCCAGTTTAAAGGACCAGTCAATACAGTGGACTTGCATAATCAATAAATGCAAAACAACAAGACAAATGCAACAGCACCTAGTCTAGTAAATGTTGTCCCTTTAACAATGCTAACATAAATCATAATCTGATACTTGATCTTAAAGTAAACAGAAAAAAATGAAGCAATTGCAATATCCAAATAAATCACAGGACCAAGAAAAGTACCTGAAACTAAATAATTTTCCATAAATAAGATACAACTATCTAAAGGAAAATAAATACTATTTTGCTATAGAAACAATAGCATAATTAGTAGAAGTAGAGATAGCCCCAATAAATTGGAGAACCCTCCAAATTGAATTTAACTGCTGGCAAAGAATATAGTTTAAAACCTTTGAAGAAGGAATAAAAGAAAATTATCAGCCTATTCCATTCCCTAGAATGGGGAATTGGAAAGAAAACCTCTGAAAACACAGAAGAAATAAATAGGCAGAAATAGTGTCAGCTAGTCTTAAAGAACTAGTTACCTTAATATCCAAAATAATCAACACCTTTTCAACAAAAGAACAAATGTACTTTAATAATAGAAAAATAATAAAAAAAGTAGATTTGTTAGTGTCAATATCTGATGAAGAAAATTTCTGAAAGAGAAAAAAACATCATCAGAGAAGGATAAAACAGTATGTTGTTGGTCATTTGAAACTTCAATAATTAAAAAATAAGTGAAAAAGACCTAAAAATTTTATTAGAAGGCACGAAGTCAGACAAAGCCTTTAAAATAGAATCAGAAAAAAAATTCTTATAAATCTTCTAAATATTTCTTGTACATAAGATGTAAGAATGGAAATATATAAAGCATAAATACTAATGGATTCTGCATGTAAAAGTATATCATAATAACTTATTACAAACCATAGCTAAAGATAAACATTTATAACATTTAAAATAAATGAACTTAGCTTTGGTAGAACTGAAACTCAGTTAAGCGTTTTTCCAGAAGTGGCTTCTGATTCAGGGTCAATCAGAGACATCTTGCAATATGTAATAGAAAAAACAACATATAAAGCAAAATTGATCAAATTCCTTAAATGACAGTTTCAGGAATGGGAAAAAATGCCAATGAACAAGCTTCTAGCAACCAGAAGCAATAAATAATGAGACTTAAATATTGTGGAGACAACAATGACGCTCAAATTTCTTAGCGCCAAAAAAGCCGCCCACATTATTTGGCGCCTAAATGCTTTTGGCGCAAAAACGTCAAAAAAATTACGCAACTTCCGGCAACATGTATGACGCCGGAAATGACAAGAAAATTTTTGCGCCAAGAAAGTCAGCGCCAAGAATGACGCAATAAAATGAAGCATTTTCAGCCCCCGCGAGCCTAACAGCCCACAGGAAAAAAGTCAAATTTTAAGGTAAGAAAAAATTGATTTATTCATATGCATTATCCCAAATATGAAACTGACTGTCTGAAATAAGGAACGTTGAACATCCTGAATCAAGGCAAATAAATGTTTAAACACATATATTTAGAACTTTATATAAAAGTGCCCAACCATAGCTTAGAGTGTCACAGAAAATAAGACTTACTTACCCCAGGACACTCATCTACATGTAGTAGAAAGCCAAACCAGTACTGAAACGAGAATCAGTAGAGGTAATGGTATATATAAGAGTATATCGTCGATCTGAAAAGGGAGGTAAGAGATGAATATCTACGACCGATAACAGAGAACCTATGAAATAGACCCCGTAGAAGGAGATCATTGAATTCAAATAGGCAATACTCTCTTCACATCCCTCTGACATTCACTGTACACTGAGAGGAAAACCGGGCTCCAGCCTGCTGCGAAGCGCATATCAACGAAGAATCTAGCACAAACTTACTTCACCACCTCCATGAGAGGCAAAGTTTGTAAAACTGATTTGTGGGTGTGGTGAGGGGTGTATTTATAGGCATTTTGAGGTTTGGGAAACTTTGCCCCTCCTGGTAGGAATGTATATCCCATACGTCACTAGCTCATGGACTCTTGCTAATTACATGAAAGAAAAGGTATCCTTGGCTTCTCCCATTCCTGTAAAATAATCTCTGTGGCACGGTCTGGAACAGGAAACACTTCTATAGTGGAAGGAACATCATAGTATTTATTAAGTTTACTAGATTTCTTAGGGTTGACAACGACAGAAGTATCGGAGTCATCCAAGGTAGCCAAAACCTCCTTTTTTAACAATACACAAAGGTGTTCAAGCTTAAATCTGAAGGTTACTACTTCAGCATCAGATGAAGGAATTATACTGTCCGAATCTGAGATTTCATCCTCAAAGACTACTGACGTATCCTCTTTATCAGATTTAAGTAGAAGGGCAACCTGTGTAGCAGCAGGTGGAACAGAAACCTTACTATCTGAATCTCTTATTTTCCTCTTGCATTTTCCCTTTAACATAGGAAAAGCAGATAATGCTGCAAATACCGCAGAAGATACCTGAGCAGCAATTTCTGCAGGCAAATAAACAGAGGAACTGCAGGGCACTGTATGTGATGCCATAGAGGTTTGGGACGTTTGAGGAGAAAGCTGTGGCATTGCCTGAACAGCATCATCCTGAGAAACATTTGGCTCAGAGGGCAATAATTTATCTTTACATTCTAATAATCTGGCTAAACATAAGGCACAAAATTGCATAGGCGCAACAATATGGGTCTCTAGGCATAATAAGCATTTATTCAAAACAATGGGGTCAGATTCCATGTTCATAGCTGGAGAAATCCCACAAAAAGGAAAATTTGTATTTTTTATATAAATAATTTTGATGAAAAAAACTTACTATCACTTCAAGTAAAACAAGTCTTAAAAACTTTATGAAACGTTTAAATAATGACAACCGACTTAGCTGGGGTGAATGATCCAGCCACGATTGTTTGGAACACCTCAAACACTACAAACAAAACACTATACAAACTCAAGGTGACAGAGGAGTCCAAACATATGTGGAAATACCTCACATCTTCTCTAGGCCTCATACCCAAGGGTACTAAGATAATACCACTGGGTGCTATACTTCCTGCAGAATTTCAAACACTAATATGTAAGTGGGAAAATAAGGGCCTCTACAGAGTTGCAGACTTTTTAGATAAAGGTAAAATGCTCACATACACCCAACTGAAAGATAAACTTCAGCCGGACACCGTACATTGATTCCTATATCTTCAGATATCCACCACAATATACAAATACAGACAAAACAAACCATTAAACCCATACACTACAACAGAACGCATTATTGCAACCCCAGGTAGAAATAAAAAACTAATATCACAACTGTACTTGGCAATACAAGATGCAAAAAAAGGCTCCAAATTGCCGCTTCATGAGAATTGGGAAAGAGACTTAGGTGAAACATATGATGATGACAGATGGACATAAATACTTTCTAGGATTAGCAAGGGGCTGATATGCGCAGACCTTATAGAAAATTCTATTAAAACATCTTACAGGTGGTATCTTACACCCATAAGAACTGCACATTATACATTGCAGAAAAGTAGACTCTGTTACAGAGGCTGTGCAGAAATTGGAAATTATATCCATATGTGGTTGGAATGTGGGGAGATTAAACAAATTTGGAACAAACTATCTAAATTGATAAGTATCCTATTAGATAAATCTATGAAGCTAACGGCGGCGCAGGCCCTCTTGCATGTTTCAGATGAATCCTTAAACTTAGCTACCAATATATTCATGAATATACTTTGTACAACCACGAGGATATGTATAGCCAAACACTGGAGAACAGGTTCACCAACATGGTCAGAAGTGATTAACAGGTTAGATAATATATATGCTATGTCAGAATCTGCCTCTTGGTTGCAGGATAAAACAACACATTTCCAAAAGATTTGGGTCCACTGGATCATGAACAGAGATAGAAGTGAGATAAGGGACATTTAAGTCTTTCAAGAGTTATAACATGATAGGGGATGTCTCCTAAAATTATTGCCACTAAGTCTTTTATGGGGAACTTATATACATCTTAGATACAATTTGATGGTTCTCTCTCTGCTCGACGGGAAAGGTTATACAGTTATGAGTTTATTGTTTTACAGTTTCAAAAGTTTATGTTTAATGTTTATAATTATTAAAATAAAAGGAAAACACATTAGAAAAGGGAGGGGATGGAAGACTATAGATTATTTTGTTCCTACTTCAGGAAAATAAACAGGACCTCATATATTTCCTACGCCTGAAGGCAACTTCAGTAGGTGGGAGCTTTTCCTAGGACTCTATGGACTTTCAGAGATTTCAGTAATGATGGAGATACATTGGAAAAGCCGGATGGATATACTAATTGCTGAGAGAAGTTGTTTCATCCTCCAACTCTTTTTCATGTTGTTTGAGACAGATATATGGAATTATAAAACTTTATCGAACATGATAAGAGGTCCTGAGACTGTAACAATGAATATAAATATGTTTATCTGAACTAGGGGCATGATGTATTAGATATGTCTCTTGTCTTAATTTCTGACAATAAAGATTATTTCAACTAAATAATGACAACCTCTACACCCCAGATTTCTGAGGTGCCCTACCGTACATAAGGGCACTCCAGAATTGGTGATTTAAAAGGAACCTTGCACACTGAGACTAGCTAACACGATGCACACTCCAAGCCGACCCCGCAATACAGAAAATAAAATGATGCAGATCTCTCTTCATATCGAAGGGGCGGATCACATGACCGGCAGCAAGGAACTGCACATGAAGCAGAAAGCACGCGTTCCACTGCCGGGAAAACAGCCACAATTAAAAGTTCCCAAAGGACCTCATAACAGCGCAACACACAGCCATATTGGAGCAAAATAACACCAGAAATTCCTCTTACGTTCAACTCTTAAAGTCACACAAGAAAAAAACACTAAGAACCATCCTAAATAAAAAATACTGCGTCTCCCAGTTGAAGTACACACAACCCGAGAAAACACACAGCCCTTCACATTTTTGAAAGCCCAAGATCGTTTCTCAAATGTATTTAGCTTATCCAAGGATATCGTGTCCCTATCTGTATAGTTAACCCATGAAGTGCAGTCTTCATACCTAGAAGACAAAAGGCACTTACCTGCAGTCTAGATGTCCGGCAGGAGGACAGCTTACAAGGCATGAAAAGACACATACTCCTTACAGAGACCTGTAGAAAAAAGAAAGAAAAAAGAGTAAACCTACTTTGGCTTTATATACTAGGACAGCTATATGTTAGGAAACAAAGCAAGGCCCACCTCACAAGTTCCTAACTGCTTTAAAGCCACCACTACTCTACTGCAGAGATTGACATGGACTACAGCTATATCCAAAATGTGCATGTAGCGAAAGAAATCCAATTTTCTTCAGACACCAAAACTTTACCTCCTCCATTGACAGAGGAAAAGAGAATGACTAGGGATTGTGGGTAGGGGTGAAACTTGACAGCTTTGCTGTGGTGCTCTTTTCCTCCTCCTTCTGGCCAGGAGTGATATTCCCACTAGTAATTGATGACGTTGTGGACTCTCCATATCTTAGGAAAGAAATGTGTTTATTTTTTCAAGAGAGGACTAGAAAATACATTTTATTAGTGGTCTCTAGACATAACAGATGTTTTTAATTGTGTATATAATGTAACAACCTCAAGCAACTCCCGGGGTTTTATTTTATTAAGCTCTGCTTGATATTACTGCTCCTTCAAATGAGGGGTCTTGGAGTTTTGTAGCTGCTAAGAGAGCTGAGATTAAGGGGTTTGAATAACCTCCCTCCATTCAGCTCCATTTCAGCTACTTGGTTCAGCACCATGGTGATATCAACGGCACTCCCATGTAACCTGGGAGTGTCTCCTACTAGGCTACAAAAGATCCCCAACCTGTTGTGCGGGGATCACTGAAAACAGCATTTTAGCTGTGATTCCCCTGTATGACAAAAAGGGCTCGTCAAGCACCTCCAGGCTGCAATGTAGCTCGTCATGCATATCGAAGGGGTTAATCGGGATGGTGGTTATGATCCTGGCTGGGGTTCCTGTTGTTGTTTATGTACTAATTAGTATGCCTGTAATTTGCAAACTGGGTTGTGGATAACGCAGTCACCCCTTAGGGTTTGTGCAAAATGAGATGGCAAGTTATCTTTGTGCATTATAAATTAATCTTTATGTGGAAAAAAGAGAATATGCATAAGTGTGTAATTAAATATGTAATCAGTAACTTAGAAGATGTTTGCAAACAGAAGCTTAAGAGATCACACAGTACCGTAACTACAAAAAGTTTTTATTGTAAAAAGCAGATTATAACATCTAAGTTTAAATGACAATTATGGCATTTAACATTAAATAACTTATGATAGCTGATTGATTTTTTTTCAGATAAATAAATCTACATTTCCCAAAGTTTTATTTATTTATTTAACAATCAAGAAAAATCAAATAGGGAAGAGAAAAAATAATCCACCACAAAATATTTCTAAAATACTAAACAGATTAGAGTTTTACAGAGATTTATACAAAAATAGTTAAACTAATCAATATTTGAACGTTTTAGACATGATATACAAGCCGTGAATTTTACATTACTTACTATAAAGTTGGTCCAAGTTCTTGGAAGAAAACTATATTCTTTCAAAGAAAATGAAAATATTTCTCAAGGAAAACTTAATTTAAGTCAAATTATATACTAGAGTTACAACATTAGTTACAATATTAAAGGTCAGGAAGCAGTGCATGTTTCTTAGAATGTCTTAATAGTCTTCTTGTGAGTGTATTGACTGTCCTATTATTATTTTGTTTCAACTCACAGAAAATACATTTAATAGGAAGGCACATTAATAAAGAACAAGTGAGTGGGCCTCTTGTATTCAGTAATGAAAATGGATATATCAGTGTACACATCTGATATTGAAGCATCCATAAAAGCCATGGCTCCTTATTTGAATGATGCATACAAAATGTAATATGAAACCAAGTAATCATATCTTTACAACATTTAAGCAACCTGCACCCCTTTTGCATTCTCACAATACATTTAGAATGGGGATTTATTTCTCCATTTGCATTAATACATAATACTGCATATACATTTTTCCCAAAGGTTAAAAAGGTACAGTAGGCCTTACAACTGCAGGATGAAATGTAAGTTTGATTTCAAATTGTAGAAAATATGATAATATATATGGACTGCCCAATGCACTATATTTTTTTGCCTGTCTTCTGGTAGTAATATAAGTGCTGAATATCTGACAAACCTGCTAGGAGTCACATTGTGGTTGTATTTTGCTATTCTTGCAGCCAGCTGCCATCTCCAGATGAAAAGCCAACATTCACATTACTAAACTATTGCATGTGTCATTAAAAAAGCTCATCTACACTGCATGCAAGCAAAATATGTTGCACACACTCACAGTATTGGCATAATCACTGAATATTTATCCATAGAAGAATAAAAGCACCTCAGTGAATATTGGAAGTATTTTAGAGTTTCTAGGGCAAAATCAATTGAATTGAATGGAAACATTTCACAGACATTTTTTACTTATTAAAGGGACAGGAAACCCCCATATTTCTTTCATGATTTGAATAGAACATACAATTTTAAATAACCGTCCAATTTACTTCTATCAAATTTGCTTAATTCTCTTGTCATCCTTTGCTGAAGGAACAGCATTACACTACAGGCAGCTAGATGAACACATCTAGCTAGTCAATTGCAAGAGACAAATGTGTGGAGGCACCAGTCAGCAGCTAGCGCCCACTAGTTTAGGATATGTGCATATTCTATTTCAACAAGGGATACCAAGAGAACGAAGCACATTTGAAAATAGAAGGGAATTTAAAAGTGTTTTAAAATGACATGCTCTATCTGAATCATGCAAGTTTAATTTTGACTTTTTCATCCCTTTAATTTGAGTCCATGCTAAAAACAAAACAAACAAAAAAACAGAAATAACTACCTTTAATTGTGATTTTGTGCTTTAGAAATTAACCTAGTAGCTCGTGGTTATTTTATTTCAGCTCAGCTTTCTCATGGGCAGAATGTGGCGCTATATTAAATAGAATCCACAAAACAGGTAAATCTAACAGTAGTACTGCTAAGAAGTTTTGCCCAATGGTCTTTATTATACCAGACTCTTCTGGCTTGTGGTCACAATCAAACCCTCCCTAACTTATTTTGTCTGGTCCTCAACTTTTTCACACTGAATACTGTATGGTATGTGTCAGGAATTATTCAGTGGTGACATCTTTTAACAGAATATATATACACACACACATACAGGTGGCCCTCGGTTTACACCGGTTCAATTTAAGCCGTTTCAGAATAATGTGACTGCTATTGAAAAGCATTGAGAAGCAGTGCATTGATTAAAATAGCCAATAGGTGGAGCTGTCCGCTTGTTTTGCAGCAAAGATATGCAAGCCAAGCAAGCTGAAATTAATTTGTGTAACTAGACCTGAGCTATCGAGCAGTTTTCAAAGGAACAAGATCTTCCTGTCTATAAATCAGTCCAGATTGAAATGCATAGAAAGAACTGTTTGCAGAAAAATGCAAGTAAAGTCTGTGTTTTGTGATAATTATATTAGGTTTATAATGCTGTTTAGCAAATGTTTTTGTTAATTTAACTTAGTTTAATTATATATTCTGTGTTGTGTGATTATTTTATTAGGTTTAAAATGCTGTTTAGCATTTAAAGTCTTTATTTCAAAGTTTTAAAAATAATGTTTAGATGTTACTTATGACAATTTTGAGAGGGGCCTGGAACCTAACACCCTTACTTCCCATTGACTTACATTATAAACTGGGTTTCAATTTACAACCATTCCTTCTGGAACCTAACCCCGGCGTAAACTGAGGGCTACCTGAACATATATATTGATTTAAGCAGCAAAAAAGATGAAGAAGCAGGACAAAAGAAAGTGTAGGAATTCCTGTATAAGTACCGGCCTTGGTCTGTATAACAGTAGGTACATCACAGCACCACACTCGCAAGCAGATATTTGCACCTGAGCTAAAGTATTGCTCAATATAAGCACAGCATTAGTAGTGTTTCTAAAATGTGCTCTCCAGTCCCTAGAGGGAAAACAATTCCAATATAGAATATCGTAGCCCTTTTTATAAACCTAAGAACTATGTCTAACGTCTACTAGTCTCCTCTGACATATTAAAGCACTATCAGCTAACAGATCTCACAAGCAATGACATTTGTAACATTAGTATTACTTTGTAAATAACACAATTATTTAAAAGAAAAAAATGTTTTATTACACTTAGATAACATACAGTGTTATCTGTAACTCTGAAAGGAAGCAGCCTAATTATTAAATATCTGAAGCACCAAACTTTAATTAAAGAAAATATACATGAAGTCCTGTGTGAATAAGGAATCCGCACATGCAGTGTATATATACTGTGTAGTTTCTAGCACATAAAACAAGTTTAATTCTGCAAGGCTCTGTCCTTTTGCTAACGAATGACAAAAAAGTAGTGTGTTCTAAACTATGCAGTTGCTTTAATATTATTTTTCTATTCCTAATTGTGAAAGAGCAGAAAATAATTTAGAAGTAATAAGGTTCATCATACCATTTTAGGTAAACCCTTCAGCAGTGCCAGAAGTGATAAGCTGAAAACAAACATAAAAGTGGAAATAAAAAATAAATAATAATAAATAAAAGGGACATGAAACCCAAAAATGTTCTTTCATGATTCAGATAGAACATAACATTTTAAACAACTTTCCATTTTACTTCTATTATTTTTGCTTCATTCTCTTGGTATCCTTTATTAAAGGAGCAGCAATGCTACTAATAGCTAGCTTAACACATTAGTAAGCCAATGACAAGAGGCAAATATGTGCAGCCACTAATCAGCAGCTAGTTCCCACCTCCTGAGCATACCTAGGTATTCTTTAAACAAAGGAATCCAAGAGAATAAAGCAAATTACTTAATAGAAGGAGATTGTTACATGGTTTAAAATCCATGTGAATCATGACAAATGTTGGGTTTCATATCCCTTTAAAAAATAGCTGTACCGTCTCATCCCTGCATCTCACTACTCCAGTGTTTGCTTTGAGGTTTAGTGATGTGAAATAAAACTGAGCATAAAGCACCTACACAACAGCCAGCTGGTGACTTTAGGAACATTTCCTCTAGAGCATCAAGTCATGTTACATTTTTCCCTCTAGAAAACAAAAATACTCTTCTACTTCATCCAAATCAGATTGAGTTATGCTCTGGGTCCAATATACGTATAATGTTACAGGGACAGTCTACTTTCATTTGTTTATTGTTTAAAGATATAGATAATCCATTTATTACCCATTCCCCAGTTTTGCATAACCAACACAGTTATATTAATACACTTTTTACATCTGCGGTTACCTTGTATCTAAGCCTCTGCAGATTGCCCACTTATTTCAGTGCTTTTTACAAACTCGCATTTCAGCCAATTATATATATCTTTATGGCACACACGAACTAGCACTGTCTGGCTAATAAAATGCATGGAGATAAGAGGCAGCCTTCAAGGACTTACAAATCAGCCTATGAGTCTACCAAGAGAGAATAACAAGAGAACAAAGCAAATTTGATGATAAAAGTGCATTGGAAAGTTGTTTAAAATTGCATGCCCTATCTGATTTTGACTTTACTGTCCCTTTAATCTTATCGTGTGACCCCTTTGTACAGTAGGCGGTTGCACCTGTGACACTTTGACACTGGTTGCCCTAGATTACATTCCAGTTGCAAATGTATCTGGTAGTAAAAATAAATATTTTCCTAGACTTTAGAAGGGATTTTTGATGTTCCAGATTCTGAGAATATTATTTAACCACAAGTTTACATTTGTGAAGTATAGGAATGAATATGGGTAAAGGGATATATAGAAATACACTAAATTATGTAAATTATATATCAAAAGCAAAAAATGCTGTCTGTTTAAATAGGTCTGGGATTTTAAATCTCACGTATTTATCAAAGGTTGCTTTTAATAGTGGTTTATGGTATGGGAAATGAGAACCCTCCTATAGCACCCAACTTTCAACATATAATCTTAATAAGCATAAAAGGGGCAACAGCGCAGTATCCCTTTTTGGCTCTAAGTGGAGGAAATATCTGGGCAAATTTTACGGGCAGACGTTAAATTAGCAGCCATTATAAGTGCAAGACCTCTGATCAATTAAAAAAAATGTCCCCCAATATAAAGTGTATATTCCTTTATTAAAAACAAAAATGAGATTTTTTTTTTTAAATAACTGCTCGAAGCAGTTATAAGGGGTTAAAGTGAGGGGATGTGGGGTGTCTGTGCTTAAATTAAAAACATATGTATATGATTATATACATATAGGTTTGTGTGTTAATATGTGTATATACACATATAAAAACAAACATATATGTATATATTCATATATATAGTTTAAATATGCTGCGCTAGGTTCTGTGCGGTGTCTATCAGCATCAGAACGAGGTTCCCATTGGAGCCTATGGAAGCACGCTCATGAGCCGGTATTGTTGAGTGGAGCGCAAATATCTAATCTTGTGCTCCATATGTAATCTGGCCCTTAGGGCTCCATGTACTAAGAGGCGGGCGGACAGCTTCTTAACTCGCGAAGCCCGTATGTATCATTACACACTCAGCGGAGTGTGCAATGCCCGCCCCTTCAGTCGCGCGACCAATCACACGACTGAAGGGGCTGTCAATCACCGAGAGCGAGCGAGCTCTCTGTGATTTTACTTCGCCACTTAAGAGGTGGCGTAGGGTGTAGGAAGCAGCGGTCTAATGACCGCTGCTTCTTACATTGCGGGAAGCAGGCTCGCATATGCGAACCTGCCCCGCAAAGGCTCCGGAGCAGCTTTCGCTGCTTCGTACATGGAGCCCTTAGTGTGAAGCTTGGATGACCTGTTCTAATTGCAATAAGTATGGGTGTCAAATGTAACCAGTTTTCAAAATGTTTGCTGGCTGTGTTTGTTTGTATGGAGATAAATTTACATGGTGGTATAAAGATATTCTAAACTAAATCATATCATGAATATAAACTATATTATAAACTCAGACAAATTAAATGTTTATGTGGTGGTTATTCATATTCTTTAACAAACAAATGAAAATAGGACTGGGATGCCAGTCAAAAACAGTAGCAGATCAGGGGCGTTTAGTAACAAACAGTGACTGTACAGTTGCCAAAGTAAACCTGTTAAGCAATGCTCTCATATGTGAAGTCCTTGAAACAACCTGATCTACGCACACTGAACACGTCTTCTTAGTGGGTGTTGGCATATCTATATTTTTTCAACTGTATTAAGACAGGCCATGTATGTTTTGTTGTTTTTGCAGCTTCCTTTTGAGAACACTCCTTTTCATAAGTGACTTAAAGGGACACAAAACCCAACATTTCATATTTTATGATTCAGATAGAACATACAATTTTTTCAACTTTCCCGTTTATTTCTATGATCAAATTAGCTTCATTCTCTAGGTATCCTTTGTAGAATGAGCAGCAAAGCACTACTGGGGCTAGCTGAGCACATCTAGTGAGTCAAGGACAAAAGGCATATATGTGCAGCAACCAATCACCAGCTAGCTCCTGAGTTGTGCATTTCTGGTTCTGAGCCTACCTAGGCATGCTTTTCAATAAAGGATGCCAAGAGGACAATATAAATTTGATTATAAAAGAAAATTGAAAAGCTTCTAACAAATTACATGCTCTATCTCCTGGTTTCTCAACAGCTGGGCCGTGATGGCCCTGCAACTGCAGGGCCTCGACCCAACATGCCACTCCGCACCGGAATACCAGGCATGCCTGTCATAGTGCCATTGCACATGTTCCTGTGTGCATGTAGCAGTAGTTCAGTGGGAGGAGAGAGCAGGACAGGGAACAAATGGGACTGGACCTGGACACCACAGGTACGTAAGTGATAACACCCCACTGACACCAAAGTAAGTATATACTTTCTTCCCCCACTGATATATATATATATATATATATATACTTGCCCTAAACACATTCAGCTTACATACCCCTTTAAATGTAGCAGTCTTCTTTAGCATAATCACTGTACTAAATGGATTAGACATGTTATCTAACATGCCCATATAGATCATCAATGTCTAATGTTTGTATATGAGGGGCAGGAGTTTATCGCTGATTCTTTTGCACAAAGTTTAGACATTTTCAATCTACACAAAAATAATACATTATTTATGAGCAAACTTCAAATGAGTCATTTTTAAGCAATACAAAATATCCAAAACCAGCAACTGCAGACAAATTGAATTAACACACTGAGAAAAAGAATCATTCATATGCAGAAAAAGGCCCTAGACGTAGAGTATTGACAGTGACAAGTAAGTAATATTTGTGAATGAATTTCCACTGGCCTCTATGTGTCCTTGCAATAATATTAGCCGCAAAACAGATTTTGAAACAGTAGTTGTAGACATTTGTATTTCATAAGCTTACCTGGATTCTCTGCTCTTTACAAATCACTTAATATCCCACATATTTTGATGTATACAGACTCTTTTTTACAGCAATAAGTGCCTACACACATTGTGTAATTATGCCTTATTCTTTCCACTAACGTGTGTGTGTTTACAATTTTACACTGTTTCCAGCAGATAATTCCTTTTATTTCAGCTTGAGTAAAATAAAGCTTTCGAGCTTCTAAATTATTTACAAATAAATCATCTGGCACTGCTGCTTTGAAGTAGAGTGGGTTTAATCAAGTCTTCTAAGTATAGTCAGAATTCATTAGCAGTATGAGCCACGATGAACACACACACACAGCCAACATTCCTGCTTTCATGAATTAGTAAGGTTGTCAAGAACCTTAAAGAAAAGATTAACTAGGGCATTACGTCTTTAAATTCAGCCCTGTGTTCATAGGAAAGCTGTGGGTTCATGAATGATTCGTGTAAATTAAAATAGCCAGTGTTCAGGTGGTTAGGCAATGGTTTGCATCATTTGTAAAACAAGACTGAAAAAGTGAGTAGTTTCTGTGAAAGTGGTTGCCAAATATCTTAAAACGGGCATCACAGAAATATACCATCAACTGTCTGTGAACATTGACATTTCGAGATTTTTGTATGAGCTAGGTTGGCAGCCAAAAATATGTAACCAATCAGGGTTATAAATGCTTTTACATATTTTATTGCATTAAAGATGACCAGCATACAACTGTTGATAGTACCTCGTCTATAATAATCATAAAAACATGCCTGTCCAACTAAGTCTTACCAGGATGCGTTTGTTTTTATTTAACCCAGACCACATTTCCTTTACTTTTGTATTTATTATTTAACTAAAAGTTGGGAAGGTTGTAGAGATAATTTGGTGATAAGCAAAAATAGCTAAGTATGGGAACAATGAATGTTGTGCTTTTCAAGGTAACAGAGAGTGGATGTACTTGTATATTGTTATTGTTTCCAACCCACAGCTCATAAGTATATAAAAAGTAGGTTTATTAGTAGCATTATTTGTCAAGTTAATTGAATTTATTCAGCTTTTTAACAGTTGCATTGCAAAACTGTTAATTGGTGTGTATGTTGAAAGAAGACAGTACATTAGCTATAGAGGTCTATAGGCCATATAAGTCATCTCTAACACTTTACAGTAGGAGCAGCAACTTGATTTACAATGTTTTGACTTTAGACAACAAAAAAGTGTAAGCTCATGTGGGGATGGTTTTAATTTTCATTTCTATTATATACAACACTTTGTACAGAGAAAAACGCATTAAAAACATAAGGCATGGAGTTTAAATTAACATTATTTCCAGCCAGAGATACTGTGGCTAACATACCAGAGACCAATGTTACTTAAGCAGCCTTTAATTATTTTCCCTGCAGCCTTTTGCAGATATGTGCACTGCTAACTCTTGTAGCATTGGATTGGTGAATACAGATTAAGTGCTAATAAAGGGTTGGCTGTTTTGAACAGCCCCATGTAATGTCCGTTATGGACAATTTTACTATTTTCAGTAGATTCCAGTATAATGTCTCTTAAAACTGGAGAAATGCTTAAGAAATGATGAAGACACGTTTGGAGATAATTGCTTTCCATATCCATTTGCTGACACACAACAGGGAGCCCTCACACAGCAAAGAGGTCCACTTTGTAGACATATAGTTCCAAGACATCTTGAGGACTTTCCCAGTCTCTACCTTGCCATGGACATCTACTAGTTATTAGTTCTGCTACCTACTCAGAGTTCTGTAACATGCATTGGGTAGCTGGAAGGTTGATGTGGTGGAGCAGTAACACTAATGCGCCTGATGTGACAGCTATGACAAAGAAGATGTCCGTCCAATGGATAGCATCGGTGACCTTCTTCATCATTCAGCTGCAACCGGCAGTCCTAAGAGAGAGACAGACATTTTTCAATACATGGAAAACAAAGTGCAATCTAAATAACAATGTCTAGTGTAAAAATGAAAATCCCTTAAAAAAAAAAAAGAAGGGACAGTATACACCAATTTTCACTGCATGTAATAGACACTAATATAAAAGCATAATATGAAACTGATCTAAAAATCCAGAATAAAACTGTTTAAAAACTTACATAGAAGCTCCCAGTTTAGCACTGTTGACAAAATTATTTGGAACACCCACTGCAAGTGG